>NW_018021834.1:0-2243 GCF_002006095.1 Pseudomyrmex gracilis
TTTAAACTTTTCTATAGTTAGATTTTATTCGGTATTGTGTTTTTTAAGAGTTTTAATTATGGTAATATCCTATAAGTTTGGGTCAAATAAAGTAAGTTACTATGGATTTGATTAATTTATAATGGATAAAAGATCTTATTCTTTAATTATAATAACTTTGTGAACTTTTGAGATTACTATATTTGAGTTCAGAAAATGATGTTAATTTAAATTTTAAGGTTGTTATTTTCTTACTAATGCTTTTAATCCTTCTAATGTTTTTTACAATAAATAATTTAATGTTAATGTATTTATTTTTTGAGTTGAAACTTATTCAAACATACTTCATAATTGTGTATTGGAGATCTAGGCCTGAGCGATTAAGAGCTTCTTTTTATTTGTTGGTTTAAATGTTGTCAATTTTTTTACTTTTACTATATTATATGTCTGTTCTTATTCGTGAAAATATGATTTTTGCATTTTTCATTTATGAAGTTTTAAAACGTAAGGTTTTTGNTTGATAAAATTATTTCATTATTACTGGAGCCTTTTTACTATAACTTCCTATTTACATTTTCCATCTTTGGTTGCTTTAAGCTCACGTTGAAGCTTTTGTATACGATTTAATAATTTTGGCAAGTGTTTTATTAAAGTTGGGGGGGTACGGGTTTTATTGTATTATGTGGAGTTCGAAGATTAGTGTAGAGTATTGTATGTTTATTATAAGGGTAGGAATAATTAAAAAGGTTATAGTAAGATTTTTATAAATAATTCAAAGTGATATAAAAGGGTTGGTAGCACATCCATTTATAGTTTATATAAATATGATATCAGCAAGTTGAATACCCTTAATAATATTAAGGTAATTAAGGGTCATTATGATTATAATTTCACATGGAATTTTTTCTTCAGGATTATTTTATACGGTAAATATATATTATGAGAGGTCTATAAGACGTTTATTAGTTTTAAAGAAAGATATAGTAAGGTATATTTATATATATATATATATATAAAAATTTAATAACGAAGAATAAGAAAGATGTGAAGCACACAATAAAAATCATCACAATGATATAAATTATATACACAGGGTGTCTCAGAATTGGCTTAACATCGCTCGTAGGCAGGTAGAAGGAATAAAACTGAGGTGAAAAGTCCTATACCATTTTGCTAGATTCGCAATAGTTACTGAGATTTTAATTAACAAAGATCCGTATATGTATACCATTTATATCATTGTGATGATTTTTAGTATGTGCTTCACATTTTTCTTATCTTTCGTTATTAAATTTTTTTAATGAAATTACTTTAAGAATAACAGTTTTAGTAGACTCAAATGGTTAATTTATAGATTTATATTATTTAATTTAAAATATATTATGTATTGTTAGATTGAGTGTCTGTTCAGTTTATTGGTGTAGTGTTATTACTTTCTTTTATGGTAATATTATATAGTACGGTTTATATAAAGGATAATGATACATTATCTCCCTTTTATATATTAGTAAATTTGTTTATTTTATCAATAGTTGTAATAATGTTAAGTCCAAAGTTAGGTAGGTTTTAATTTGGGTGGAATGATTTAGGTTTAATTTCTTATTTAGTAAGTTTATTACTTTATTTATTATTATAGTTTAGTAATTTATTCTAGTACTTATTTTTCATACATTTCTGGTATAGTACCTGTTTTATCTACCTGGGTTGGAGATGTATGGTTATTAATGTGTATTGGGTTTATATTATTATATGGAAAATGAAGTATATTTATAGTAAGCAATAATGTGGTAAGTATAATAATAATTTTTATTGTGGCCATCTCTAAAAGGGCTCAAATTCCCTTTTGTTATTAATTACCTCAAGCTATATCAGCTCCTACATCTGTTTCTTTTTTAGTGTACTCCTTAGTTATTGCTGGGGTGTATTTATTAATTTGATTTAATAAATTGTTAATAATATCCTGATTCTTTGATTTATTGTATATTATTTCTTTATTACCTATATTTATAGCTGGTTTAATAGCTTAGTTTGAATTTGATTTGATAAAGAATATTGCTATATCAACTTCAAGGCAGCGAGAGGTAATAAGAATACTTTTAAATCTGAGATATAAGTATGTATCATTTTTTTATCTAGAAATGCATGCTAGTTTTAAGTCATTAATGTTTTTGTGTGCTGGATCTATAATTTATTTAATATCAAATAATCAAGATATTTGTTTCTATGGAAAAATAAATAAATTTATTCCGATTGTTATAATAAGA
>NW_018021834.1:8373-14296 GCF_002006095.1 Pseudomyrmex gracilis
CTATCTGTGGTATATAAGAATATTAAAACTTAATATTTTTAAATTGACACTTTAATGTTTTTATAACCTATTTCTTACTTATAGTTATCGTTATTTTATTATGGATTGATTTAAAAAATCAAAACTTACAATTTTAGCTATTTAAGGAATTAAATATAATATATGGTCTAATAGTATAAAACTGTGGTTGATTTCGCAGATTTCTGAGCATTGTCCAATAATTAATCCAGGTCGCTTTATTCAGATTATTAATTGATTTAATCGGCCTGGGATAAAATTTACTTTGATTCTTAGGGATGGAACAGTTTATGAGTGAATTACATCTGTAGATGTGGGTCATATTCGAATAAAGTATTTAAAAAAAAGAATGCAGCGGTTGTCAACATTTAATAGGTGAAAAGAGAAATTGTTTTTGTTTGATATAAACTAATCAAATTTTATATTTATAATATCAGAATGTTTGTATGATCAGAATCATTAGTGACCTACAACTTTAATGGTTACGTTGTTTATTAATATTTTATTTGTAAGATATAGAGTTTTAATGAATGGAATAACAATAAAATTTAGTGTAATTATAAGGACAATATAGTTTATAAAATTTCAATAATGTTTCCTTCTAGACAAAATTGATTAGAAAGATTATTGTATCAGAATGATAATATAATTAGAAAACTTAATGTTGTACTAAATTTTAAATCCATTTTTGTGAAGTCATAGAAAAAGATGATTATATCGTAGATATGAGTAGTAGATTTTTGAAGACCTATAATTCGTGTATTAATTTTTAATAAAAATTTAGATTTTATATATGGTATTTAACACCCTGGCACTTATTCTGCTATATTAAATTAATTTGTTGAAGAAATTAAATGTAACTATAAAACATAAGAGAATAGGATTGCAGTCGTTTAATAAATGAATTTTGGTGGAATATAGAAATAATTTTTTGTGTGGATGTTAAAGATTCTCAAATGCAAGCAAGTAAAATTAGTCTTATAATCGAAATAAATAAACCTATTGATGAAATAATAATTCATGAAACAAATGTCTTATGGTAATCTCTGTATCGGCAAGATATTCCTCTAAGTCTAAGAAATGTTGAAAAAAAGAGGTTATATTGACACCAGTAAATATTTCTAAAAATTAAATATGGAATAAAAAAGTATTTAGAGCGTAACCAGTACTAAGAGAGAATCAGTGAATGAATCCTGCAATAATTAAAAATTACAGCTTCTATTGATAGGACATAATGGAAACGGGTTACAACGTAGTATGTGTCATGTAATACAATATCAATTGAATTTAATAGTATAATACCATATAATTCTTCTATGGTAAATATAAATACAAATCCCAAAAATAAAAAAAGAGTGTAGTTTAGTTAGTTTATTTTCGTGCAAGGTATTAATTCATCTAATTTCTTTAATTCCTGTAGAAACAGCAATGATCATTGTTGCTGAGGTAAAATAAGATCGTCAACATCTATTCCTATTGTAAATATATGATAGACTTATACAATGAATCCTAGAAATTTATTTGCTATTATTGCATAAATAGTTCTTAAAAATCTTAATGTTTCTTTTTTACTTTTTTCACTTATAATAATATGAGAAATTATTTTAAATTTTAGGAAGATTAAAATATAAACTTCTAGATGTCAAAAAAATCTGAATAAATGTTGGTATAGGATTGCATCTCCTCCTCATGAAAGGTATTTAAGTATTGATCTTTTGAAAGCATAGTTATTGCACTAGCTAGCACAGGTAGTGATAAAACAAGCAGAATAGCTGTAATTAAGATAAATCAGACTATTAAAAAAGTTTTGTCTATGGGAAAATTTTTATGAGTTATATTAATACTTGTAGAGATGAAGTTAATAGCTTCTATAATTGAAAAAATTTCTGCACTATGTAGAGAAAAAATTGCTAGATCTACTGACGCACCTCTGTGGAATATATTTGAGGATAAAAGAGGATATACTGTTCAACCAGTTCCAACACTTGAACTAATAACTCTTCTTAAAGTAAGGAGTATACTAATAGAAAAGGCGATGGCACGGAAAGTTGGAGATTCCAGGTTCGACTTCTGGCCAAGGAGTTTTTTTCGCATTATAAATTTAATTTCAATTAGGGTGGTATTTGGTATTTCTCATATACGAGATGCAAGTATAACATTCTATATAAATTTTAGAATTGTTATTACAATTCGAATTTTACGTGTAAAAATTTACACGTAAACACGTATATATGTATATATATACACGTATAATTTCCGCACAACACCTAGCGAACGGCTTTTATGACCGAATATATATTTATTACTTATGTTATTTATTTGTGGGTAAGCTTTGTCTGCTGACCCAATCATTAAAAGCACAAAGAAATTTCCAAGTTTTTCAATTATAAATAACAACTGTGAAAAAAATTATAATCAATGCGTGTCCTGTTACAATAGAATTAAAAGGTAGGTCATTGTTAAGGATTGCTCCGCATAATTCAAGTTCACTTCGAATAATTATTTTTATTTATGACTCGATCATACCTGCTTATATAGCAGATATAAAGTAACGAATTGCAATAACTTTATAATTTGTTGAGTATAGTCATTTTTTCATAATATATTTATATACGAGTATATATATTGGTAGTATATTTAATTATAAAAATTGAACTGCTATGTCTAATTTAAGTAATAAATTGTAAATGTATCTAAGAAATAATTTTCTAAGACTAAAGAAATTTTAGGGTCATTAATTTATAAATATAAGTATAATTAATAATTGTATAGATCAGTAAAAATTTTAGAATGCAAATTTTAAGATATCAGTTTCGAGTAAAATGTATAGAATTTATAAAATAATTAATTCTTAAGCTTTGAAGGTTTATAGTTTAATAATAACTCAAAATCTTTAAGTGGTAATTTTAAAGTATTATAATCAAGGGCGTAACTAAGGTTAAGATAATAAAGACAGAATTAGTTAAATCAAAACTCGATTTTTTTGTGTAAATTTAGAGTTAAAATTGTTTACAAATATGGATCATGAAATTATTTTAATGTGGATAAATGTTATTAACAAGGAATTAAATAAGAGAAAGATTATTAATATTTTAACTTGTGAATTTTTGATAATAATGTAAGTTGTGAATTATTTGAAGATAAAAAACCAAACTGGCGGCATTCTTGCTAAGTTTATTATTATTACTGCAAATATTAAATTTAAGTTTTTGTTAATGTATTGGAATAATTTAAGTAAGATTTTAATTTTATTGAAAATTAAACTAAGTATAAATAAAATGGTAGAGTAAGTGAAATAGTGTATAAATCATATTTGATGTTATTATTAAAGAAGTATAATAATTTATCTTGTTTTAGTATTGTAGGAATCTCTAAGGAAGAGTTTCATTCTTTTAATGTTAATTATAGAAACAAGAGAACCAATTATTGAAATATTTAAAAATATATACAATATATTGTTATTATTAAGAATATAAAGATTGGTCTTGTGATCTCTGTAAGATAAGAAATAATACGTGGATGCAATTTCTGTAAAGTTAGTAAAAGTTCCAGTGCCTGCCAGTTTATAAATTTGCTTAAGGAATTATTCATAAATGAAAAAGGGGGATTGGAACTTTTAAAAATACAGATAATATTAATATTGAATGTCTAGAATTTAAAATTATTCGGTTGATAATTATGACAAACAATATAATTAAGGATGCTACAACTTGGACTAGAAGATAAGTAAGAATAATTTTGGTTTCTTTAATTATAAGTATGTACTTGATGACTATAAGATTCTTAATTTCTATAATAAATCAAATTTAAATTATGCTGGATAATAGTGTTGTTATTAAAAATCTAAAAATTAATAATGATAAAATAATGATACTAGAAAATAACTTGATTTTATAATTTAAAAGTTCATCAAAAATAAATATTTTGTAAGGTTTTCTTAGTAATAAGTTATATTAAAGTGTATTGGGCACAGTACTTTTTGAGGTTAATAGTAATACTTCAAGGTTATTTATTATATTGGTGTAAAAAAATTGTTGATCTGTTATGGAATTAGTTATTTAATTCATATAATTTGTGAATGGGCAAGAAATGAATATAATAAGAGATCTCTTTTATAGAGAGATGAGAGATAAAAAAAAACATATAAAAAAACTAAGAAAAATATCTCTCTTAATATCTCTGATCTCTTTATTTAATTATCTCTTATTATTTTTTCGATAATTATATGTCTTTTATATCTTTTATTGTGTCTTCTATCTGTGCTGTAAATCTCATAAGACATCTACATTGCGACGTTTTCAATCAAGATAAATTTTTGATTAACGGCGTGGAAATGCGACTAAAACACATTCGCTCAAAAGATTCTTTCTGTCTCACGGAACTTACTCTACAGACAAAAGTTCATATTGTAGACGCTACGTTGATTATGAGAAACGTAAAAGGAAGCGCTGGAATTTTAGTAGCTCACGCTAAAATGCTGTGCACACCTACTGCAAAGTGTCTTCTCACGAGAGTTGAAGTTAAATCGTTTACGATTCACAGAGGATTGGTGAAAGAATTGATTGAAAACGTCATACTCGGTCTCCTGCAAAAACGAGTGATAATCTTTTTTGTCAACAATAGGGCGCTTAATGACAATAGTACAGTTAATCCGTTTTATTAAAACAATTTAAATATAATGTTCCTGTTGCTTTACGTCGATAGAACGCAAGTTCCTACTGGACCGTTAGAAACTTTTCTTTGAAGGAATTCTTCTCTCTTCATTGAGGTTGTTCATACTCTTTTCTCATAAACAAGTATTCATTTCCTACACAAATGCAATGCTATAAGCAGAGATGCTTATGCTCGCGGATACGAAGTCTTTGCTTTTGATCTCATTTCCGATTTATGGACCGTTTTGCGGCGAACATTTAGATTTCGTAAAGAACGGTAATTTGCAAATTGAAGCACAGTTCGAAAAAGCTCTCAAACCGACTATTAACTGTCTTGTTTAAGCGGAATTCGTAAGCGTTTCGAAAATCGATTCTTCACGCAAAATCATTGTAGATTGTAACGGATAAGTATGATCCCGCTCTGCATATGCGTGAAACCAAGATATTTTTTCTTCTTTCATTTTTCTCATCTTTATGTTCTACTGTTACGTCTAAGTGCGCAAAATTACGGTCCGATAAAACCGTTTACACTTGCTGAACGTACGCTCTTCCTTTTCAGTCAGCCGACTGGGCTGTACCAGGAAGGAAAATGAGAATTTTGGTCGGAAATTGATGATTGGACTGACAGTTATCGATTGTTATTTGGGTATCGACAGTTACCGGTCGTATACACATACACGCTCTTGTAAAATCCAATTAGCTCGTCTTTAAAAGAGAAAGAAAGAAAGGAAAAACAAACGTTCAGCAGGCGTAAACGGTCTTGTTGTATCGTGACTCTGAACATCAGGACGCAACACCGCAACTTCTCAATTTTGCACCTTTGCGATATTAATCGAATTTAATTGGTTATCTGAAGATACGTCGCACTCTGTCGCATCGTGTCGTAAATAAAACGCTTCCGGATCTATTGCGCCACATGATTGCGACGGAGCGATCAAATTTGCAACTCTCGATCGACGCGATTGGAAATGCATGCGACGCGACAGGTTGCAATTAAACCACTAGCTCGCGCGCATGCAAACAGTATACGCAAAATTATTTCGTTGAAGCACCGTGAAACACGCGTGCAAGCGGAATTGGCTCGTTTATTCGGACATCGTACGATACATGTAATCCAACGTGCGTTGATTTAACTCGCGTACAAATTGCAGCAAATCGTCTTGATAAACCACGTTGTCTTTGGTGGTTACCGTTACTCGGTATCGTGAACGCCCGCGTTTGTTGTCAAATTCAATGGTTGCACCGGTTTTGCT
>NW_018021834.1:17846-29663 GCF_002006095.1 Pseudomyrmex gracilis
CAGTACTTTTTGAGGTTAATAGTAATACTTCAAGGTTATTTATTATATTGGTGTAAAAAAATTGTTGATCTGTTATGGAATTAGTTATTTAATTCATATAATTTGTGAATGGGCAAGAAATGAATATAATAAGAGATCTCTTTTATAGAGAGATGAGAGATAAAAAAAAACATATAAAAAAACTAAGAAAAATATCTCTCTTAATATCTCTGATCTCTTTATTTAATTATCTCTTATTATTTTTTCGATAATTATATGTCTTTTATATCTTTTATTGTGTCTTCTATCTGTGCTGTAAATCTCATAAGACATCTACATTGCGACGTTTTCAATCAAGATAAATTTTTGATTAACGGCGTGGAAATGCGACTAAAACACATTCGCTCAAAAGATTCTTTCTGTCTCACGGAACTTACTCTACAGACAAAAGTTCATATTGTAGACGCTACGTTGATTATGAGAAACGTAAAAGGAAGCGCTGGAATTTTAGTAGCTCACGCTAAAATGCTGTGCACACCTACTGCAAAGTGTCTTCTCACGAGAGTTGAAGTTAAATCGTTTACGATTCACAGAGGATTGGTGAAAGAATTGATTGAAAACGTCATACTCGGTCTCCTGCAAAAACGAGTGATAATCTTTTTTGTCAACAATAGGGCGCTTAATGACAATAGTACAGTTAATCCGTTTTATTAAAACAATTTAAATATAATGTTCCTGTTGCTTTACGTCGATAGAACGCAAGTTCCTACTGGACCGTTAGAAACTTTTCTTTGAAGGAATTCTTCTCTCTTCATTGAGGTTGTTCATACTCTTTTCTCATAAACAAGTATTCATTTCCTACACAAATGCAATGCTATAAGCAGAGATGCTTATGCTCGCGGATACGAAGTCTTTGCTTTTGATCTCATTTCCGATTTATGGACCGTTTTGCGGCGAACATTTAGATTTCGTAAAGAACGGTAATTTGCAAATTGAAGCACAGTTCGAAAAAGCTCTCAAACCGACTATTAACTGTCTTGTTTAAGCGGAATTCGTAAGCGTTTCGAAAATCGATTCTTCACGCAAAATCATTGTAGATTGTAACGGATAAGTATGATCCCGCTCTGCATATGCGTGAAACCAAGATATTTTTTCTTCTTTCATTTTTCTCATCTTTATGTTCTACTGTTACGTCTAAGTGCGCAAAATTACGGTCCGATAAAACCGTTTACACTTGCTGAACGTACGCTCTTCCTTTTCAGTCAGCCGACTGGGCTGTACCAGGAAGGAAAATGAGAATTTTGGTCGGAAATTGATGATTGGACTGACAGTTATCGATTGTTATTTGGGTATCGACAGTTACCGGTCGTATACACATACACGCTCTTGTAAAATCCAATTAGCTCGTCTTTAAAAGAGAAAGAAAGAAAGGAAAAACAAACGTTCAGCAGGCGTAAACGGTCTTGTTGTATCGTGACTCTGAACATCAGGACGCAACACCGCAACTTCTCAATTTTGCACCTTTGCGATATTAATCGAATTTAATTGGTTATCTGAAGATACGTCGCACTCTGTCGCATCGTGTCGTAAATAAAACGCTTCCGGATCTATTGCGCCACATGATTGCGACGGAGCGATCAAATTTGCAACTCTCGATCGACGCGATTGGAAATGCATGCGACGCGACAGGTTGCAATTAAACCACTAGCTCGCGCGCATGCAAACAGTATACGCAAAATTATTTCGTTGAAGCACCGTGAAACACGCGTGCAAGCGGAATTGGCTCGTTTATTCGGACATCGTACGATACATGTAATCCAACGTGCGTTGATTTAACTCGCGTACAAATTGCAGCAAATCGTCTTGATAAACCACGTTGTCTTTGGTGGTTACCGTTACTCGGTATCGTGAACGCCCGCGTTTGTTGTCAAATTCAATGGTTGCACCGGTTTTGCTCAAACGTTCCAATTCGTGTATGAGTTCGACAACGCAAGCATTAACGACGGTAACGTTGTCGTGCAAGTTACGAGTATTGGTTGCGCAGCGATTGTTGGACGAACTAAGCATTTCGAATTGCGTTGCGATCGTTGCACAGGTACTATTGACCAAAGTCGTGTGCGTCGAACGATACGGCGACCGAATTTGTCTATTATTTGACGTTGATTGCCGAGTCAAAACATTGGTTTGCGCCGTTTTAATCGCAACTTGCGCCGTGGAAACATCAACTACTTAAAACAACAGACCACTTTGTTGCACCACGCGGTGGACTCGCGGTATCGCTGGATCGATTTGTTGAGCTCGTTGATCAAACCGTTGTTATCGTGGGTTAATCGAGTACAGCGTTCAACTTGATGTGCTCTAATACCGAATCGCGCAAAAAGCTCAAATAAACATCAAGAATGTCCGAACCGTCTACTGTTTTGCAACGTATATTCGGTTCGACGACGTTTCAACACCACACAGAAATCACAAGCAATCCGTCGGAAACAACAATTACGTAAACACGTACCTGTAATTGTTTCTTTTGTGCGCACATTAATCACGTAAGACCGAACTCGCGTTAATCACAAGACGAGCGTCGGTGTTGCAATTGTTGTTCACCGCATCGAACAAAAACGCTGCATTTAGCTGACATTTAACAAACGTTTTGATACATGGAACTAACATTTTAATCCGTCGAACGAACGTCTTAGTTCGTCGAACGATTATCTTAGTCCGACAAACGAATCTTTTGGTACCGTCGCGTCAACATATGGGTTGCAACGGCGACAATTGTTTCGTCACAGATGAGATATATTTGGCGGTACAATACTTAAGCTCACTGCGGGAAGCTTGCGGCGATTGGTTTCATTCGGATCAGATCGACACGTCGGAATCTTTGAACATGGATCGATCGACGAACCCTTCTTCGAGGCGTCGACCGACTTATCGTTCGTCACCGCATCATCGAGCAACAAAATTTTCGCCACCCCCTCCGGTTTCTCGTCATGTCTGCGTTAACGTGCGAGTTCGGTCGGAATTGATAAATGGTCGACAAAACAACCGTCGTCGTCCGCGAAGCAAGCGCGCAAACAGACATCCGATTTCGCGGTTGCGCGAAAAGTTGTAGATATGCTGCGCCAAGTGCCATTTTGCGTTGACGACCGCGTTAAGTTACGTCCGACATAGTGATATTCTCGCCGCAGGAGTACAAGCGCAAGAAAAAATCCATGGTTATAACACATCTAGATTTGACGAGACACCTGATCGATTTTACCAACTGCTTTCCACGACCCAAGCGTCAAAGATCCGGCGGACAAAACGGCAGAGCCATTGGTAATTACAACAATGCAATGCGACACAAAATTCCGATTGACAACGTTCCGCTTCTGCAAATAGTTCTCGTATACAATGTGTTGCCGTTGCACAACAACGACGTTAGTCATAAGGTAAGTAACTCAGATCAGAACCAGGCTGCAACCCGTAAATTGCACGATTAGTATTTCAGAAACTAAAAGAGATAAAAAAAAAAACGGTTTGCACCATCGCGTTTTCAGCGTAAAAAACTGCAAAATACCAGTGTGATTCAAGACGTCTAACTATTGTTGTTAACAAACGATTGTTTAAATAATTAAAATTATTAACTTTTTATTTCGTGGTAGTTTGCATCTAAGTAATAGAATGAAAGATCACAAAACCGTTTTTCGATAACTCTTCTGGTTCGCGAGATATTTAAAGTGTGTATTTTCACTCATCGCCATAATTTACAAACCAGTAAAAGAAGGGCCTCTGTAAAATTAGGTTTGCCCTAGCTGTCTTTGGTCTCGAAATATCCTACATTTGCAATATCGACTACGTGTCGTTAAACACAGCATGTGTTAATAAACAAAATGTTTATATACGTCAAAAATTTTCTTGATAAATTCCGGGACTTTTCGGGAACTTTTCAACTTTCCGGTGGTGGCTACTGCTGTTAGTATGGTTATTTATGTTCTGAGTTAATTAGTAATAGCGCGTGTTTTTATTAATAAATTTTACATTATTATAAATGTTTCTATAATTTACGTTTCTATAATTTTGCCATAATAATTAAATTCTGCTTTATTATTGTAACCGCATATATATCTATTGTCCTGTATAATAGTTAAACAATTAGCATTATTAGCGTTTTGTAAATTAGTTCAGTAGTCTTAAATGTACAATTAACCTTTTAATAAATATTTAGGTACGTTAGGCAAAACGTTATAAAATATTCTGTACTATTCGTGCGCGAAGTGTTCTCAAGGCAAAGTTCGCTTGTGAGGGGCCAGTGTCACTGGCTTGGCCGGGCAAACGGCCCAAAGTTGAGATAAGGCACGCGCCGAGATAAGGGACGCGTTAGACAGCAAACCGTTTGCGGCCGCGAAACCGTTGACCAGGAGCTAGTGACCGCTGGACCCGTGAAACTGTGCAGCGTCAGCGTATTCGGGACGCTATATAAACGGCCGGAGCGACTGGTCCGGACACAGAGTCTGTCTCTGAGATTCATCCTGTTCAGTTCGCTTCGCGAAAAAGTTAGTTCGCAATAATTTTTTTCAGTCGGGACTTAGAATATTATAATGTTTTCGTGTCGGGACTTCGAATATTTTAATTTTTTCGTATCAGAACGTAGAATATTTTAATATTTTTGTGTCAGAACTTAGAATAGTTTAATTTTTTCTGTGTCAGAACTTAGAATATTTTAATTTTTTCCGTGTCAGACCTTAGAATATTTGAATTTTTTCAAGTAAGAATTTAGAATATTTTAAGTACTTCCAGTTAGGACTTAGAATATTTTCAATTTTTTTGTGTCGTAACTTATAACATTTTAATTTTTTCGTGTCGGTACTTAGAATAGTGTAATTTTTTTTTGGGAATTAGAATATTTTATACCTAGAATAAGTTGTTTTTTGCGTCTACACTTAAGATAACCTTGCGTGCGCAGATCGAATCTGACTTCGAGTTTGTTTAATGGTAAAAATACATATCACTAATAATAATAATAATTCCCCTTTTGTACCTCGCACTCGGGTGTAATATTTAGTCGATTTACATCGTTCTGATTACTGTTAGTTACACCTGCTCACCCTGCGTCGTTTCCTGTTATTCCGTTGACGAGGAAGGTGCACACGAGTGCGCACTCGTTATTTTCTGTCATTCTCAAGTACGAGAAAGGTGCTCACGAGTGCACACTCGTCACTTCCTATTATTCCGTTGACGAGGAAGGTGCACACAAGTGCACACTAGTCACTTCCTGTGTCACGTCCTAGGACAAACAGAAGTCTAGACCGTTTCAGGGAGCCCCACGGTCGAGGGCCTATTTGTGTTCCTCGGGAGTTTTACACTGGATTGCTACTTTATAGTTCGAAACGAATGAAGAAAACTGGAATTACCACCCCGGACTAAACGCAGCTCGTTACTTTAAACTGGCGGACCATAGTGAAGGAACAAGGTAGGGTCAGCAAGACGGTAGAACTGAGCTCGTGAAATATGCACTGTCAAAAACTGGAAATACTTTCCGGGACAAATGGGGCAATCCTCGAGAGGTCGAACGAGATCCAACCTGGTTCCGCAAGTAGCGCAAAGGGTTGGAGTACTTCGATGACCTATAACCACGCTGTGCGAAAGGAAATACTCGTATTGTTCTGTTGGACGTGCGGCTACAACGCAATTATGGCAGCAAACCTGGTTGTCAGAGACACGTATTCTTCCGAAGACACGGCGGCACNTTCCTAAGTTATACCGTTGATGGAAGTCAAGCTCGGGGGTGAGGTAAACAACACCTTCAGGCAACGGTTTATGTATGCACATTTGTTCAATTTATTGGTAAGACTGAATGTATAACGCAAATCTTCTTTGCTTTATACACTTGAAAACGAGGATCTGTTACTGGCATTGACACAGTATAAGGACGCTTGTTGACGGTAACCGGAATCAATTGAGTTGCACTAAAACTGGCGGCGCTCCTTTGGAGAATCTCTGAAGCCGTTGACTAACGATCGCTTTGTTTCGCTTTTGCCAGACGAAGGTTGGTTATGCGCGTGGCTTCTTCTACCCACTGGAGTAAACGGCGTTGTTTTTGTAACTGCCAATCCGCTTTAGCCTTACGCTTGCAGACATTTGGCATCTATGAACAAAGAACTAACTTTACACGACGCGTCGGGATTAGACGTAAAGTAGATTTCGTAAACTGAAAACGATTCGAAACGCGGAACACGATTGACGAAATTTTACGCGAAATCCCTGACGTTACCTGAAAATAAAGATCGTAATTACGCGAGGAGGAATGCAGAGTACTGAATACGCGTTAGCGCCTTCGAGTCTCTGCGGCAAGGAAGGTTCGGAGGATATTGACGAAGTACGCGTTAGCGCCTTCCGTCGAGAGAAGTTGAGAAATACGCTTTCAGGCGCCTTTCTCGAGGGGAAAATACGCGGTAGCGCCTTTTCCCAAGATAGGTTAAACACGGCTGACTTAATTAAACTAAACTGAATTTAAATCACTAGTAAAATAAAAAGAATCACTAATATTTGAATTAAACTTGTTTAATTATTCACAAAAACAAAATACAATACTATCAACACGCAAAAAAGTAACCAAAATCATTAAGTCTAAATTAACACTGAAAGTAATTCACTAAACCGACTAAATAAACTAAACAAGGATTAATATCTTTAAGCTATTTGATTTAACAACGCAAAACTGCTAAAGACGCTTGTGAGGCACTCGTTGAACTATGCTTACGTTTACAGAAGATTGTTGAAGACTATGTGGACGATGAGCGAGCCCGGACTCAACGTTTAAACACTTGACTTTATTGAGAGACTGTTACTTGACTGACTTTCGGATACAGACTGACAAGCAAGACGCTCGGTTTGCTTGTTCAATCTCGAAAACTGTTACTAGGTTGCCTTTCGGATACGGACTGACTGCTCGCTGCTCTAAGACTAAGACGCTGCTCCGTACGCTTGGAGTAGGAATGGTGGGGACGGGACCTAAAGGAACGACCAACCAATCAGGTTGCGGATACGGCGGGAAAGACCGGGGAAGTACCCAAGAAATTACTACGGTGAAAGACGGAGCGTTCTCACGGCTAAGGCGAGCTCACGCCTCAGGAATGTCGCACTACGATAAGATAAGCCTATTTTTTCTAGCCTCGGCGGGACTTATACTTTGTCTTCCAACCTACGATAACGGCTGACGACACTGCGGTGCCTCGCTTCGGCTTAATTCTAAGGGCGCGATAACTTCGGAATTCTCGCCTCGGCAGAACACAAAGATTTCGGCTTTTCCTTTGTTGGAACAAAACGGCGCACGGCTTGGCCTTGAAGGACGCCGGCATGTCGTGAGAACTACTACAAGTGCGTATGCACTTTACAACGACGTTTGCTGGTTATAGTTAGGTTTACGCTACAATTAATAATGCTTCTGGAACGCACACGGAAGACTTACTGACTATACGCGCAACTTACTATACTAAACGCATATATATAGATATACACTTGTACGAAAAAAACGCAAAGGGTCCCCCCTTGGGACATACTCTAGTATATATAGATATACCTTCCCTGGTTAAACACGGAACTGGGAAGTAGCCAAAAAACTTAGTTTCCGTAAAGACTAAAAGTCACACACACAGACATAGTACGTACGTTAATATTCTACGACTTATGAGATATAGCGGTTTTTAACAACTGTGGATATTTCGGGAAACCAGAAGAGATATTCGGAAACGGACCACGTAGGTACCTTCACTTTGGGTTCGAGAATTTTACGCGACATAGTGAAAGTAAACAATTCGATTATCTCGGAAACGGTGATAGTTAGAGAAAAATAGTTTTCAGATTCTTGTTTCTATTACTTAGTTGCAAAATACTACGTTTTTAAAAGTTAGTAATTTTAATTATTTAAACAACCGATTGTTAGTAACATATTCTGGGGACCTGAAACCACACTGGTATTTTGCAGTTTTTCATGCTGATTCCAACGGTGAAAACCGTTTTTTCCTATCTCTTGTGGTTTTGGTATATTAATTTTGCAACTTACGTAACACCATGTGGTTCGGACTTAAGTTAAGTGAAGCATGGCTAACGGTAATAGGAACACGACGGTAACTCGTGCGGGTCGATAACTTGCTCGGAAGCACGATTTTTAGCAACTGTTCACTTACCGACCGTGGTAAATGTTTAAGTATGGTAAAATGGTGGTACTAGTAACAGTACCGACTTTGGTACTTGAGAAAAACGGTAACTACTAGTATAACCGGTTACCGGCATGAGGTACCTTTTAACCTTGTGTCCTACGGCTTACCTCACTGTACGCACACCTACCTTACACTTCTAGTCTATGGGCAGTACTTAAGGTAGTGTTTTAAAGGAACTTCCCCTCGACCAATCAGATTGTTTTTGTCGTTTTTAAACGGGTTTCCGAAGAGACTTCTGAAAGAGACCCACGGAACAGTACTTGCAAGGTTTCAGAGAGTTAGAAAACGCAACAAAACTACCGACCAATCAAAACGCGTTGTACCAAACCGGTTAGCCAATGAGACTTCTTTTACCTTTTTCAGTGGTTTAAAACACGAACTTCAAGAAAGAGCTAACTCGGCGTAGTCGCTGCGTGCCTTGTCTACCCGTACGACCAGTTTTTGCACTTCGGCCAATCAGGTTGTTTGTCACCAGGCGATCAGCCAATCAGACGTTTTCACTGACTTTGACTGACTTCCTGGGCGAACTTTAAAGAAAGAAACAGTGGACGTGTTTCGTGGGAGTCGAGAGACTTAAAACTGACAGAAAACCGTTTCGACCAATCAGGTGACTTTACGAGTTTTTAACCAATTTCCCGGCTGGACCTTAGGAAAAGAACTACGGGAATCTACTTGCAAGGACCCGGCGAGTCGGAATCCACAACAAAACGACTGACCAATCAGATTGCGAGTTACTAGGGAACTGACCAATCAGAGCTTGGGGCGGTGAAAAACGGCTTAATACTACGCGTAGAGGACTGTGAGTTTGTACACACGTAAAAACAGTCGCACGGACCTAGCTCACACAAGATTATGCAAAAACATGTTACTCTAAGAAAAGTGTCGCTACTAGCTCGACACAACTATATAGCAGTATGTGACTATAATACACGTTGTCGCCGTAGTTTAACGTCATTGCGGACGACTAGGAGGGAAAAAAATGTTGGGACGTGACACCTGTTGTTCCGTTGACGAGGAAGGTGCACACAAGTGCACACTCGTTATTTCCTGTCATTCTAAAGTGCGAGGGAGATGCACAGGAGTGCACACTCGTCACTTCCTGTCATTCCTAAGTATGAGGAAGGTGCACACGAGTGCACACTCGTCACGTCTTGATCCTGGATACTACAGTAAGAACGGTGCAATAAAAATTGCACGCGTATTCGTCGTATCTATTCATAGGCTTCCCGTCAGCCAGAGGCCTCGTCTCCGCGACGAAGGCGGCGGACCAAACGTGAAGGCAGGGAGCACCAATTGAGGGCCCTTCAATGAGCCTACGCGCGCACCGAATTTTTTGACCTTGCGGTGCTTGACACTACCCGCGTGACTGATACGGAAGGACGCGCCGCATCTTTTCACACGACAAGTACAGTGGAACGCGCCGTTAACCGGGTCCCGCGAATTATTAGTAACGAGGGGTTCACAGGGCAGATTTTGATTATTTGACCCTCGTGGAAGTTGATCCCGATTACCCGCGGTAGAATTGTTTACCCGGCTACGGTCCTCCTGACGGATCCACGGTTCCGGGTGTACATGGAAAAGCGACGCAAGGTGGTGTACCTCACTCAAAGATCCTCTCACAAGCATCGGTTTAGCCGGGCTCCGTCAACAAAGGTCTCGTGCAGAAAACAGTAACCAGCGTCACACATGCAGCACACATAGGCCCACCTATGTGCATCGGACGGTCGGCACCGCCCGGTGAACCCGGCAAGTATATCGAGTTGACGGAAGCGTTTAATTTTTGGCAGAAGTACAACCTTGGCCGATGCCGGTTGGTGGTACTAGCTTATCTTAACCTGTTAGACAACAAGATCTACTGTACGTGGTGTACCCACGAGACGGACGACGTCCTGATACCTGAGGCCGTGATAAGCCACAGTATCTCGATTGGAACCCAGCTCACGGATGTGTTGTGCGCCAGATGCTCGCAGAAGTTAACGATATATTGACCGGTAGAAGAGTGCGAGAAGTGCCACTTTGCCTACATTGATTTCATCGCGGAACACACCGACGATTTTTATACGCTCCAGGACCACACAGTATACATAATTGACGGCCCTTCGATTTAATCCGGAACAGAAAACCCTACCCCAGCTCCCGGTCATATCTTCATCCTCCGCCCCGGTAAAGCCTCAGGGTTGACCAAAAAGGGAGGACGTACGTCCGGCAGGTGTAAACGGCCGCAGAACCGTGACCCAGCCCCTGGGACGTAACAAAGCCTTTCAGAAGAATCAGATGATCCCACTACGGTTAAATATTTTACTGCTATTTTCAATAAATATACATATGAAGAACTCAATTCTTTCCACATCTCTAAAGGATTATCTCTAAGTCGACCAACAGACTTTTATATAAAGAATGATTTTTTTTTACGGTATATTTTTAGAATCTAAATTGTTTGCTTTTGTTTTTGTTTTTTTTTTTTTTTTTTTTTTTTTTTCCAGGTAGTTTGAACAAGCTTATGATGATCGCTCCATAAAGAAAATCCGCTGGAGCCTAGAAAAAGAATAATATAATTGGTAATTATAACAGTTGTACGATGTATTACGTTAGGGTAGGTTAGGGTAGGTTAGGGTAAGTTAGGTGAAATTCTCGGTTTGGGGGTCGGGGGGGCAGCCCCGGCCTTCCAAGGGCAGAGCTGACTGCCACCGAGCGCGTCCCCAGGTTGCGGATAGGGGAACGGCCTCAAGTACTGAGGTTAGCTGCGAATAACCCCTTTGGGGGGAATAAGCAGTCGCGGACAAACAGCGGTGGATACCGAGGGTGGGGTGGTTGCTCCTGTGGGAAGGGAGCGGCCTATAAAGTGCTCCATTAAACCTGATGAAGTATCCACGTCAAAGGCGAGTGAGTGCCGCCTTAAAAGCACTTCAACCCCCGGGCAGATCGGGCTCGTTAGNTTTTGTTTACCAACCGATCTAGGTGAANGAAAACACCNATGTTAAACCAAATAAGTAGAAAATATATGATGGACAGCAAAACGAAGAAGGACTTACCGCCCCAGANTGATCGGACACTCAGGGGNCGGCACNGTGGGAGTNCTGTCCCTGCTCCCGCCGCGTCGTTATCCAGCGAAGGGCAGAAGGAGGGGTTGACGGCGGGCCTCTCNGGACATTCTGCTACCGCCGTTACAGAGAAGCCACGCGATAAGAGNAAGGCCGACAAAAGTCTTGAGTCGGCTCTTCAAGAGGGTACGGGGGCGGCCGATTGCTCCNTCGCTACGATGGNCATNGGCGCNCTCTTTGATCATGTGGCTGACTCCNTGGACGAACTTTGGGAGCGACTTTGTNGTCGCTCCAAAATGTCCAGGGAGGAGAAAGCGGGCAGGCCGAGGGAGCTCCGGGATAAGATCATATCAGGTCTCNTGGAGCTCCNAACCCGATTNACCCCTCTCCNTGAGTNTGTTGACAACATCGANAGGGGTGTCGCCAACATGGCCGATGTAGTANAAAAAGTTNCTCGGGGGCAGGTGGCCTCTGAGCGACAAATTACGGAAGCCATCCTCCAGGTCAGCGAGGATTTTGATGAGGGTAATATCTCCTGCCTTGCTGGCCTCAAGGAGATTAAGAAGGGTGTTGTGGAGGCGCGTGCGGCGATCGAGGAG
>NW_018021834.1:30438-33106 GCF_002006095.1 Pseudomyrmex gracilis
GTAGCGGCCAAGGCGATTAAAGCAGGAAGATTGCCGGTGGGCTGGGTGATGGTGAGGGTGCGAGCACTCCGCCCCCGCCCCCTGCAGTGTTACAGGTGTTTCCAGCCTGGGCACTGCAGGGCTGTGTGCCCCAGCGAGGTCGACCGCAGTGATATTTGCTATCGCTGTGGTCGGCCGGGGCACAGAGCGGCCGGCTGTACAGAGGATGAGGGGTGTCCCCTCTGTGAGGAGTCGGGCCGGGAGTCCTCTCACCGAATGGGCGGCGCCCGGTGCTCGGCCATCGGCCGGGGGGCTCCCGTTCCCGTTAACAAACCCTGACGAGAGTAAGGAGGATGCGGTTCTCCCTGGCTTTGATATAAGGATCCGGGGAGCCGCTCCTCCGTATATCTGGTGCGTTAAGCACCAGATATAATAGAGGGTAGCGCCTGGTCTCTTTTTGAGTCCAGGCGGTGTTAGATGGAGGCCCGGTCCCCGTTGTTTTGAGCTCTGGGCTCAACTCAGCGGTTACTGGGCGTAGTGTGGAGGGAGGATCTCCCTTTTGTCTCGCGTTTCGAGACACTAGGGAGGTCAAAATTACTATTATGGGGTCAAGTCCGCTTCGGCGTTTGACTTGAGGCCGAGAGGGGTTTCCCCTTTATTGCACTCGGCCTGCAGACGGCAGGGGAAGGGCTGTGTCCCCCCTCCCCCCCAATCGTGGAGGAGCTTTGCTCCTCCATTTAAAGGTATAGGGGGGCAAAAGTCCCCATGCCTATATTTCGGGCTGCCTCTGGATTGTTCTAAATTGAGGTACCGAGGCAGCCCAAAAAAGGCGGAAGGTGGACACCGCAGGGGTTTTAGTGGGTATTCCCCATCGGGGTTCGCTCTGGTGGGGTGAGTCCCACACTACCCTGGCCCACCTTAGTCTGGGTCAGAGTGTGGATAAATGCATTTCTCCTGCGTAAATAAAAAAAAAAAAAAAGGTAGGTTAAATTAGGTTACTATCGCAAGAACACCGCTCCCGGTCCCGACGGCGTGCCCGGCAAGGTGCTGGGCTTCGCCTTTGGACAAGGTCCCCTGGGTGACCGCCTCAGGCAGCTGTTCACGAGCTGCCTGAGGACGGGCTGGTTCCCCCCGGAATGGAAGAAGGCCAACTTGGTCCTCCTCCGAAAGGGAGGTCGGCCCGCGGATTCCCCGTCCGCGTACCGGCCGATTTGCCTGCTCGACGAGGCAGGAAAGCTGTTGGAGCGCCTGATCGCGTTCCGCCTCGTCGAGCATTTGTCGCGGGTGGGTCCCGACCTGGCCGACTGCCAGTTCGGCTTCCGCGAGAGACGATCGACGGTTGACGCCGTCTCGCGTTTAAAGTCCCTCACGGAGGCGTCGGTCGGGCAGGGGGGGGGTGGCGTTGGCGGTGTCACTAGACATCTCCAACGCCTTTAATTCCCTCCCCTGGGACAGTATAGGGTGGGCTCTGCGCTTCCACGGAGTCCCGCCCTATCTCGGTAGAGTCCTCGGTGACTACTTTCGCGGCAGGGAGATAGGTTACACCGGCCGGTACGGATCACCGCTCCGTAGGAGAATGTATCGCGTGGTCCCGCAGGGGTCTGTCTTGGGCCCCCTGTTGTGGAACCTCGGATACAACGCGGTGATCCGGGCTGCGCTGCTCAGAGGCCTGAGTGTCGTATGCTACGCGGACGACACTCTGGTCGTGGCCTCTGGCGCAGACATGGAGGAGGCCAGGCGTTTGGCCGAGGTCGGCACCAATTGTGTCGTCGGCCGAATAGAGGGGCTGGGCCTGAAGGTGGCCGTTCACAAGACGGAGGCTATGTGGTTCGGTAGCTTCCGTCGCAACGAGCGGCCGGCAGGGCTCAGCTTCCGGATAGGTGAGGCTAGGGTCGAGGTCGGTACTTGCATCAAGTACCTTGGACTGCACCTCAACCCTAAATGGCGCTTTGACGAGCATTTTGCTCGGTTGGCCCCCAGGGTTCGTAAGGTAACGGGCGCACTTTCGCGCCTCATGCCGAACCTTGGGGGTCCGAAGGAGAAGGCCCGCCGTCTTTACGCCAACGTGGTCCACTCGGTGATCTTCTATGGATCACCGCTGTGGGCGGTGGCCGCGGCGGAGGGTGGCGTGCGGAGTGCGTTCTCTGCACTCCGCAAAGCGCAGCGAGTGGTGACCCTCCGCGTCGTACGCGGCTACCGTACAGTGGCCACGGAGACGGCGGGAGTACTAGCGGGGATCCCCCCCTTGGTTTCCCTCGCAGCCATGTACTCGGCCCGTTACCAAAGAAGGGTCGAGTTGCTGCGGGGGAACTTGGCTGACAATGCCCTGGGGGAGGCCCTCGCCAAGTCGGAGCGCCAGGCCCGACGACGGCTGCTCTTGGACTGGGAGCGACTTCTGGACGAGCCCCAAGTGGCTCGCCAGAGAGTCGTCGCGGCCGTCCGACCCCACTTGAGGACGTGGCTGAAACACGGGGTCGGACATCTCACCTATCATGTGACGCAGGTGCTCGCCGGGCACNGCTGCTTCGGCGAGTACCTGTGTCGCATAGGTAAANAGCCGACGGCACAATGCCGGGAGTGTGGGGCAGCCAGCGACTCGGCGTCGCACACCGCGGAGGAGTGTCCGCGGTGGGCCGGTGAGCGCCGGGAGCTGGTTGCCCAAATTGGTGCCGATCTGTCCCCGGAAGGC
>NW_018021834.1:33492-43269 GCF_002006095.1 Pseudomyrmex gracilis
ACGGCAGTGTTCGGATAAGAGGTGTACGCGGTGGGGGGTTCTTTCCGTGCCGGGGGTGGTACCGTCTGCCCCCGGGGGGTATTCGGGGGGGGTCCCGCTGGCCCCACAACCACCGCGCGGGCCGTGACGGGTAAGGGTGGGGACTCTTTCCCGTCCTGCACGCAGTCCGGAAAAGGGGCGGCGCGACGGAGCGCGTCCTGTCGTGCCGCCGGTCGCAAAGGGATGGGCGACATATATCGCGAGCTCTAGGGGGGGACCCGGCAGAGTTTATTAAGTTGAGGTTCCGGGTTCCCTCCGGTAAGAGCAGGGTAGACGCGCCATGGGGGGTTTTAGTGGGTATACCTCCTCCCGCTCGAGGGTGGGAGGAGGGGAGTCCCACATAATCTTAACCCTTCCCCGGAGTTGGGGTATACGTAATGTATTTCCTCCCATGTAAATAAAAAAAAAACAAAAAAAAAATTAGGTTACTATAGTCAATCCCGTCGCGGGCGGCTGTCGAGACTCTGCCTGCAGGTAGGTGAGGCACGGGTCGAGGTGGGTACAACTTTCAAGTACCTTGGTTTACACCTCGACCCGAAATGGCGCTTCGACGAGCACTTCGCTAGTTTGGCCCCAAAAGTGGGGAGAAGTGCTAACTTCTTGGCAAGACTCCTCCCCAACTTGAGAAGCCCACAGGAGAAAATTCGCCGTCTGTTTGTAAATGTGGTCCACGCGATGGCCCTTTATGGATCACCACTGTCGGCTGAGGCCGCAGCGGAGGCGGGCGCGCGGAGTAAATTTAATCTGCTTTGCTCGGCCCAGAGAAAGATGGCCCTCCGCGTTGCGCGCGGCTTCAGAGACGTGGCCACAGAGACGGCGGGCGTGCTGGCGGGAATTTCTCCCCTTGCCCTCATAGCTCGGGATTACTCGGCAAGGTACTCTCTCCGAGTCGAGCTGCTTAAGGAGGACATGGAGGGCGATGCCCTCGGGGAAGCCCTTGCCAAGTCGAAGCGTCAGGCCCGGCAACAGCTCCTCCAACGGTGGGAGGAGTCTCTGAGTGTCCCGCGAGCGGAAGCTCAGAAAGTTATCCGGGTTGTCCGACCCCACCTTCAAGTGTGGTTGGAAAAGCAGGTCAAGCGTCTCACATACCGTGTAACGCAGTGTTGGATGTAGAGGAAGGTCGGGTGGTGAAGAAGAAGTTCTTTCCTCGAACTTATTACAATATCCTTTATTGTTCCTGATCTTTACAACGTTTTTTACACGGCTATGTCTCACTGCGGTAAACTCTCTGGCTGGCGGAGCCACACAGTGAGCTAGCAGTCCTAACACGGTCTTACCTCTGCGTCATCTACGCGATCGATTTATAGTAATCGATCGCGCTGATTCAGCAGGCCCACCGGTCTTAGCAACGGCCGTGCTAGTTACCGGTGCCGGTGTCGACACATGCTGCGTTTGCACTTCACACAACGCGGCTATGTGTCGCGCCCTGTGGCAACCAGCAGTTCTTCCTAGAACTGCTGCCTTCCTGCTACCTAACTAGGTCATTGAGCAATGACAGTGATGTCTCATTACATTGCTCAATGGCCTCACCTTAACTTATCTTTTAATACAAAAATTGGCGCACAACATTTCCCCCCCTTCCGGGAAAAAAAAAATGTTTGTAACATTTTCCGTCACAACTTTTCTTTTGTTTAACAATTACTTGTGCACAATTTTTGCATGGTACTACACTACCTTTGTATTTTACATACTATACTACGCGGCGTATTTACAGCGCGACGGTCTCGACGTTTTGCGCGCGAGCGTTTCGCCGCCTTTCACGCTGTTACGCGTTACGCGACTTCACGGCGCCGCGTGCCAATCCTGCTTTTTCTGTATTTCTTATTACTTTGTATATAATTAGTACAATAATTATCACTATTATCGTCACACCTGACGTAGTCGGATAAATAAAGTGCGGATTTTCAAAAAACGAACTCTCGTTTATTTCGTCCGTTAACTCCGTTATTTCTGATTTTACTTTCTCAATCTGCGTTTTACTCTGTGTAATGTTTTCTAACACAATCGGTTCTTCACCAACCACCCGTTCTTTTGCTTTTAACACTGAAAGATTGAATCGCGGCAAATATGTGTTAATTTGTTCGCCGTTCATCACCTTGTTGGTGCGAATCGTTACAGTTGACGTTACCAACTTACACTTGTCACCAGAGCCGGAGGCCCCAGTTGCAGATCTCGATATGCGTGGCGAAGAGGACCAGGAACTGGTTAAGGGAGCGTTAGTAAGAGCTCAGATCCAGTATGAGAAGATGGAACTCCGGAAAAAGGCCAATTACTGGGCAGCGCGCATTCTTGGAGAGGTCGTGAACAGCGTTGAGTCAAGAATAAGTGCCTGAAACAGAAAAAAGGGCTTATTGGACTTAAAAGACATTTTTGTAGATTAAGCGTTAACTAGTATATAAGTCGCAAGTGCAAGCGTAATACTAGTTATAGCTTAAGTTTATTTTCGTTAACAGTGAAAAACAATAATAAAAAACACTCCTGCGAAAGGAGAGGTATTGTTTGGTACAGTTGTTAGGTTTAAGAAGCTTAAGCGTAACAAATAAATCCTTTAGTAAAAAGGAGTTGCGCTGGTTGAAGGAGAGCAGCCGTCGCTGCGTTTGGCGTTATATTTGAGTTTTGTTTTAACGACTGTTTTATTTTCCTTTTAGAGAGTTGTCCTTTGTTCTTTTTTAAGCGTTAACTACAGTTTTAAGTTTTATTTTGTTTAAGACCTGTACTAGGGTAAAACAGGTTGTTTGTCTGGTAGTTAGCAGAGTTTTAGACTTAAGGTTCACGGAGGTGACGTAAGTAAGGAGCGGACCCGTGTAGCAAGTGTGCAAAACCCTAAGAGTTGTTGTAAAGAGAAAAAATTATAAAGTGGTAGTTAAGGCCACCTGAGTATTGTAAAAAAGTCTGTTGGGCATAATGAGTTCAACTAACGTCAAGTAAGTCGTTAATTGAACTTTTCGAAATTTTGTTAAAGGTTCGACTTAAGAAAGAATTTTGGTATAGCGGGAAGCGTAAGCTTCCGTAGTGTGTAGTAGTACCAAAATTTTTCCTTAATCGGTTTGTTTAAGTAATTTGTTTATTTAACAAAATATTTACACAAGGTATTGTTCGCACACTCCCACGGATCCTAAAGATGCAAGAAATCCGGCTTAGGTCACGCCCGGGAAAAATTCCCCGCGCTAAAAACTTTGCTTCACGAACAAACCTTAAGGCGCGGTTATCGTGAGTTCGTGTAAACGGTAACCTTAAGGCTGAGAAGGAACAACCACCATCTTAGTTCTTCAGTCTCACACGGAACCTCGTGCGGTACAGATGCTATTTCTAAAACACGTACGAATAACAAGTTCCGGGAGCTCGTTGCTAGCGCTAATTAATAGTAATAAGTGCGTTAAAGAATCCACTGTTAATACAATGAGTGTAAACAGTGATTGGAATAAATATACTCGTTATTTTATATACGTATAACCGAAATAAAAGGTGTTGTGATTATTCGTGCAAGTGCACGCATATCCTGCCATTCCCAAGGATCCCGAGGGTCAAAACATCCCCGTAGACGGACGGAGGGAGGCCACTCTTGTTGCTAGGCGGTAAAAACAACTGGCGACCGTGAAGATCAACAACAAAAGTAAGTCCTTGACCAATTATCAGCCTAACCCCGGTCACACACTTTTCCGACAACTTAATCTCTTTGACTTCGTTTACAATTTCCGTTGCTTCTTTTCGGTTTTCGCACAATATTACCACCGACTCGCTCTTCGGGGTTGAGTACAGTCATACACGCGCTTTTTCTAGCTTTATCCATATCGTGTAATTCGTAATTACAGTTTCTTCTTTACAATTGGAAAATTCCCTTGAGTTACTAACATATGCCTGCACCTCGCATGGTGCGTCCGCGTGTACCTTGTACACCGATTCACCTTGTACACCATATTATCGCAGACATAAGTATTTCCAACGTTTTTACATTTTTCTAACTGGCGCAACTTTACAACGGAGTATGTTTGTTTATTTTCATCTATCGCAACTATCTCGAACTTTACTTTTGCGACCTTAAAAACATTATCGTGGTCGTGCACCGGCAAGGGCACTACCCTCAACAAGTCACACTCTACCGGAGCTACTAGTGAAAACTTGACGACGGTATACACATTCGCGTTCTTACAATACACGCTAACCGTGACGTACTTTTTTATTGTTCACCAATTTTCCAGTGTTATGACGAATGGAAAATGTAATCCGTGGGCAGACCAATTATTGGCGTCCTGGAGGCCTTTTATTATTAGTTCAACGGGTACCATTTCTAATTGCGCAAACTTTGCTTGTAGGTCCGTGACGTAACCCATGATACTTTCCACGTCAAACTCGAGTTCTGTAATCATGCTGCCTAACTCCATAAGATATTCGCTAAGTTTGGCTTGCTGCGCGTAACTGTCTACCTTTTGTGTTATTTTAACCATTGCGTTCTTTACCTTGTTTTCATTTCTCTCTACGACCTCCTCAATGTTTTCTACATGAGCGATAGTCGCGTTTATCACTTGCAGCTGATTTTTAACCACGTGCTGTAAAACAGCCTGTTTCTTGTTTATTAAGTCTACTTGTTCCGAAACTCGCTTCTCGTCTTCGGCATCCATTGTACCAAACGGAATTTTCGCGACAGAACCTACTGCGTTAACCAGCCCCCTTCGACGACGTTTTTGTGTTCCCACTATAGTTTTAACACGTTTTACTATTTTTTCCACTTTTTGCAATCATTGTTGTAACTCCGCGACAAACCCCTCGCACAGTTCTCTGTTCCTGTGCGTTATCGCCGCGTTTTCGCACGCCTTAGCTGTATAGTCTAACATACGTTCCGTTCGTTCCGTTCTTGTGTATACCGTTGATACGTCTAACCTTACAACTAGTCTCCACTTTTCGCTAGCGTGGAGCATCGTTCCGTATTTTTTGTAGTACAAGCCGGGATTGTGTTGAAACTTTCGTACGTGGTATCCTTGGTTCCCGGCTTCACTCCACGCGACGCAAAAGGTAAGTACTGTTATTACTTTTACTAACAACATTTTCCTGCAAGCAAAATGTTTTATACAATACGCCTTATACACTATACTTTGCTTTTATCGCGAACGGTGTCGCTTAACAGGTGGAACCGCGAGCGTGGGTCGTACTCCGAGTTCGTTACTCTGTCACCTAAGCTCTTTTTATTATCGCTTATATTAATTCTAGGACTTACATTTGAGACGCCCTGCTGTCTTTTGCACCTCGGACTATGGATCACCTCGGTTGTCCAGATACCTCGGTTGTCCAGATCACCTCGGTTGTCCAGTGCGCTTTTGTGGTTCTTTTACTTGTGTTAAACAGTGTAAGTGCTTCAATTTACAAAAGCCGTAAGTGTTCTCTTGTACACACTAAAATACTGTGTGTACTTATTTTAGTACGCCATGTCCATCTCCACAAGCTCCGGCTCTTCAAGCTCCCGGCTCGGGCTCCACCGCGTCCGCTCGTGGCTAAACAACCAGCTCACCCCCAACGATCTTTTCGAGGACGACGAAGTCGTCATCACCAGAGTGGCGCCCGTCATCACTCTTGACGGCGATGACGACAAGGGTTCCTCGGGGAACCCCGCTCCGGAGAGTGCGGTGCCTCGCACCCCGGAGGGGTTGCCACCCACCTCAGACTCCGAAGTGGAATTCCTCTGTGCCTGGCCACCGCCTCCCCCGACTCGGAGGTCTCTGGAGTTTTGCCGCTTTACCACCGGTGGGGTAAACGGAGCGTTATTCTGGGTTGGGCCCCCGAAAACGATGAGTCCTATGGTGACAAGGTGACGTGCCTGGGACCCCCGCCCCGTGCGACGCCGCCCCTTGTCGTCCTCTCCGACTCCGACTGAGACAGCCCGGTAAGTTTTCTTTTTTTTTTAATTTTCTATGAAGGCATTCAGCCTATTCACGTGCACACTCTGCGTGCGCCGTCCTGCTTTGATTGCATACGTCACGTCTGACGTTTTCGCAATTATCACATAAAGTCCTATCCATTTCGATTCTAGATTCTTAGATCTGCTTCTTCTCAGTGTCTCGTCGTAAAGTAAGACCTTTTCTCCTACGCTAAACGCTGCTTGCTTTGTCTTTTTATCGTAGTAACGCTTCGCTTTTTCCTTTTCTTCCTTGAGCTTTTTCCGCGCTACTCGATTTGTCGCTCGCAATCTTTCTTTTAATTCCTGCGCGTAGTTTTCTAAATTATATTGTGTAAACGGTGGTTTCGTTAAAGCGGTCGGCAATTCCGCGCACCTCCCGTATACTAACTCGAAAAGCGTAAACCCTGTTGCCGTGTGTGGTGTCGTATTGTACGCGAACATTGCGTACGGCACCCATTCGACCCAATCTGTCTGGTCCTCGTTTACGTAGTGACGTATATATTCGGCTAACGTTCTATGCGATCGCTCTAATGCTCCGTTACTTTCCGGATGATAGGCCGTCGTTTGTATTTTATTTATTCGCAGACACTTGCAAACATTTTTAAATAGTTCGTTTACAAAATTCGTTCTTCGATCTGTTAAAATCGTTTCCGGAATCCCGTGCTCACATACAATTTTCGTTGCGAACTCCTTTGCTACCGTAACGGCTTCTTGATTCGGAACGGGTATCGCCTTACTAAACTTCGTGAGACTGTCTTGAAACGTCAGCAGATATTTATTACCGCTACTTGTCACCGGTAACGGTCCGACAATATCAAGCGCGCATTTTTCGAAAGGCTTTTTCGGCGTATCCGTAATTACTAGCGGTACTTTTATTTTCCGCGACAACTTATTCTTCTGGCAGAACTCGCATTTCGAAATATAATTCTCTACATCGCTTGTCAACTTAGGCCAGTCGTACTTCATTCTTATTCTTTTTATTGTACGTGCTATTTCTTGGTGTGCGCTCACCGGTGAATCATGATACTCGTATAGTATCTGTCTCTTTTCCTCTTTGGTTAGCTCTCGCCTCTCGCTCTTCTTTTCTTCTGCTTTCTTGCTTTCCTTCGCTTCGCACGTGTGTCACATCCGTGGACTTAGATGTTTTAGTACTTATTAGATCAAGTTTTCTTTTTCTTTTCTTATTCAGTTTACTTTTTCTTACAGTAGTCGGTAAATTACCAGCATTGAATATACCGTTGTCGGTAGTGTATCATGGTCGGTAAAGTACCATGGTCGGTAATATACCATGGTCGGTAGTGTACCATGGTCGGTAATGTACCATGGTCGATAATATACCATGGTCGATAACGTACCATGGTCGGTAATATACCATGGTCGGTAATGTACCATGGTCGGTAATGTACCAGGGTCGGTAATATGTCATGGTTGATAACATACCGTTGTCATAGGAGAATATTGTTATAAAAAAGGTTGTAATAACGCATTAATTAAGGAATCAGTACCGATTATTATGTATGATTTATTGTTATATGTAATTCATTATACCAATGTTGCGCATACAAACCGTTACGGTAGATTTATAGCAATGTAAGTATATCAGCTAGTTATAGTTCCACTAATAATTCTGTTTATGTTAATATTATTAGTAATAATTCTATAGTAGTTTCTTTTAATTTTCTCAATATTCTTGAATGTTCTTTTCTCACGACAAAACTTGCGCGTAAAGACTACGGGCGCTGGCCTGAGCGAGCGAACAGAGATAAGGCACGCGCGGAGATAAGGCACGCNTCGCGACCGCGGGAACCGAGCGAGCGCAGGACCGTTGACCGCGTGGGACCGTTGAACGACGGACCCGTGGGACAGTGCTGCATCAGCACCTTTTGTAGGGTATATAAGCGGCCGNAGCGACCGGCACAGGCAGAATCATTCAAGCATTCAGAGTAGAGTCATTCGGAGTCAGTCAGTTCAGTTCAGTCAGTCAGTCAATACGGACTTAGAATATTTTCGTAATACGGACTTAGAATATTTTCATAATACGGACTTAGAATATTTTCATAATACGGACTTAGAATATTTTCGTAATACGGACTTAGGAATAGCCTATCATGGTAAGAATTTTGTAATATAATTAAGCTTCTTTAATTTACAAACGAGTATTTCTTTTTTTTTATAAATATACATATATATCTATAACTTGTCGTTCTGTTTCCTATTTTCAACGGAGTTGTTACATTGCTAGTTAATTTCTGGCTTCTCACGCGTCAGTCCTGTCCTAAAAGACAAGAGAGGTGCGTCACGAGCGCACGCTTCTCGTTTCCTTCTGTTCCGAAGACAAGAGAGGTGCGTCACGAGCGCACGCTTGTCGTTTCCTTCTGTTCTGAAGACAAGAGAGGTGCGTCACGAGCGCACGCTTGTCGTTTCCCTTCCAAGATACAAGAGAAAGAGAGGTGCGACTCGATTGCACGCTTATTCTGTGTATCTGTTCCCAGGAAACACACCATCCAGATACTCTGGCCCGTCAGAGAAGACGTCGTGTGCGTCGAGGAGGCAGAAATTACCACCTGAGAAGTTTATTAAGGAATTACTCACGCAACAGACAGTTTGACCCGTCAACGTTGGAACCAACCAACAGACGTCCGACAAATACAGCAGAACATTCGGTTGGGTCCGCTCCGTGCGTTATAACCAATATAGAAGTTCTTAGAAACCATCGCGTAATTATTAAACCCGGGTGGAAATTAATAAAAATCACTAAGCCAAAAGTGGTGTATCCGGCAACAATTCCGCCATTAGACCCGCGGTTTAAGGTTTATATAGAGAAAAGACGAGAGGCGTTGTATTAAAAAAAAAAAAGGGAATTAATAGTAAATAACTTTACTATTTTTGGAAATACTTGAGTTTGTGATTCTTTTGGTACCTAACTTCGTAAATACGTTGGTAATAAAACAGCGGTCGGTAATTCAAGAACCAGTCAGTAACTGCACGGCAGTCGATAACTATCGGTAAACACACGGCAGTCGGTAACTGTCGGTAACAACACGGCAGTCGCTAACTGTCGGTAACAACACGGCAGTCGGTAACTGTCGGTAACCACACGGCAGTCGGTAACTGTCGGTAACAACACGGCAGTCGGTAACTGTCGGTAACCACAATCAGTAACAGTCAGGAATAAAATACCAATCGGTAACAATCAGTCCAGTCACCAATTCCCGATCACCATCCTCATTCTCCGCCCCGGTAAAGCCAGGACGGCTGACCGAAAAGGGAGACCGTACGTTCGACAAGAGTAAACGGTTTCGTCGAACCGTGACCTTGAACACTCGGACGTAACAGCCAAGACCCGGGCCTGGGATGAGCTCCTCGGGACTTTCAACAAAGATCCGTGGGGACGTCCGTACAAGGTCGTCATGAGGCGACTCAGACCTTGGACGCCCCCGCTGACGGAGAGTCTTGACCCCCACCTCCTGGGGCGGGTAGTGGACACCTTCTTCCCTCGCGGGAGAGGAGCTTGGTCCGCCCCGGAGGCTCCGCCGAACCATGTGGAGTGGTCTGACGAATGGGCGGTCACCGAAGAGGAGATGACCAGGGCTATCCGGAAGATGGGCGAGAAGAACACCGCCCTGGGTCCGGATGGAATCCCTGGTCGAGTCTGGGTCTTGGCCTTCGGGCCCCTGCGGACCCGCCTCAGGCAGCTCCTGACGGACTGTCTGAAGGCGGGGTGGTTTCCCCCGGCGTGGAAGCGCGCCAGGTTGGTCCGGGTGATACTCTATTGACCACAGTACGATTCGACACCGCTCGATTCGACACAGATTTATTCGACACCGTACGATTCGACACGAAATTAT
>NW_018021835.1:0-8680 GCF_002006095.1 Pseudomyrmex gracilis
ATCGTACGGTGTCGAATAATTTGGTGTCGAATAAATCTGTGTCGAATCGAGCGGTGTCGAATCGTACTGTGGTCAAACGGAACACGCCCAAAATAAAACGCACTAAATAAATAATAAAATAATAAATTTACCACTCTTAGCCAACATGTACGTTTTGTTTTAAATAATTGTTTGTATTGAAATATATGTAAAACTATACCGAAATATATATGTAAACTTAGTAGCAAAAATCAAAATCAAAATTTAAGTAACACACTATATTTTAAGGTAGATTAATAATTCCATTATATGTATATTAAATAAACAATATATTTTACGTATCTATATTTTATAAACGTCTGTATAATTTTAATTTATACAGACGTACATATTGTTGCTCGACGGAAACCGCAAGCAGATGGTGGTTTCTTTCGTTAGAAAAGAGATTTTAACAATTGTTATTAATTAATAATATATATAATTATAAAAATAACATTTTACAATTGCAATGCATTACATATATCACACACATATTATATACCGATATTTAAATATTAACATTATAACAAACAAGTATTAATATTTCCTCCTGTTAGTAGATAGAAAAAAAAAATATTATGTGCAGTGAGAGTTGCAATTACATTTACTAAAGCGTTTACACATTTCACTTACTATAATATGAATATTGTTTATTCAATATAATAAATATAATTGAAATATTGATCTAACTTAAAACAATGTATTATTTAAATGGTAATTTTTATTTTTGTTAAGAAATTTACATATTTCAATACATTTTTACATATACTTCAATACAAACATTTATGTAAAACAAAACGTACATGTTGGACAAGAGTGGTAAAGGAGTAGGGTCGATAAAGGAGGTTTTCGGCCTATTTTATTTTTTGGTAAAAATAAGTGGAATAAATTTTTTTACGATCAACTAACAATAATCAAGTACACCTTAAACGAACCACTCTCATCCCCCTAATTCCCCCCGCCACCCTTTCAAATACTGAAAATGTCATGACATGCTTACAGCATTTTTGGGGAGATTCGGCGCAATTCAAACTTGTATTTGCTTAATAAAATACACTATCAACTCCCTATTAACTACCATAACCTCAACACTTCTTAACCCCGAAACCCGATAACCTCAGAACCCTATGGGGCGGTAGAGGGTTACAGAAACTGCGGTTTGGATGTTAGTTAGCACTTTCTTGCTCCTTCCATTTCAAAAATAAAAAAATATGCGGTCCTATGCCTTGAGCTTGACTTCAAAATGACAGTTTAGCAAGGTCAGAATTATAGTTAAAATCACCATTGAATTCCTAGAAAAAAAATCTACAACTTTTGTTCTAAATATTTCCCTCTGAAATGCATTCTTGCTAAATTATTCTGTTGTTCCGGAACTTTATAAATTTTATTTATCGAAAAAAATCTTGAGATGTTCTTGAAATAATCTTGAAACGATTACTAGAAAAATGTAAGAAATGAAAAAATCCCTTGATTTGGATCGCCCCCTGATTTGGAACGCCCCCAAAAACCCGTAAATAATGATTAAAATTCATTGCACGTTCTGACCCCTTTAAACGATCTTTAACTTATTGTGATAGACCTTAACGGACCTCGGTGAATTTTATGGTTATATTGGGTTATGGGATTTCGGAGATTTGGAGTTTTGAGGTTATGAGGTAACAAGATTAAAAAATTTAAGTGTTAGAGAATTAAGGGATTATTGGGATTTTCAGGTTATGAGGTTATATGGTTTTTAGGTTATAGAGTTTTGAGCCAGGAGACCATGCCGGCGGGGACTCCTTTGAGTCTCTGGTATGGTCACCCATGCTCGGAAGAGTCCCTGGTGAGTTCCTGAACTAAGAGAAAGAATAGAGGAAAGAAAACCTCCATCAAAAATTCAGAGTTCTCAGCTCCGTTAGCCCCCAAAGGCGACAACTGGAATAGGAGAGTAAACCCTGATTTCAAATCCGGGCAGGTCGAGCTCATCAAACTTGGATGTCAACCGGCCTAGGAGAAGAAAAACTTCGAAATCAAACCACTACTTCTATCACCATGATGAGTAGTTCGGAAGAAGAGATAAACGTACTGGCCTAGAGTGACCGGACACTCAGAGCCCGGCGTGGGGGATTGTCGTCCCAGACTCCCCCTCGTCGTCATCACGCAATGGGCTACCCGTCACTTGCACCGCAGGGGAGCGGCGGAAGCAGCGACTACGAAGGCTGCTGACGAGTCAGCTCGGGCAGCAAGGGGGCTCTTCAGCTCCGTCGTGGCGCTTTGGCGTGTGGACGGGAGCCAGCCCCGCGGTGGCGGCCAGACTCCTTCGGAGAGGAGGGAGAGATCGCGCTCTCCCGTGATCAGGGGTTGTTGGAGATCCTCCATATCCGAATTCGGATATGGAGATTGTTGAGGATGAGGGGGCAGACCACTCAGTTCCCCCCACCTCTAGCGGTCGTACCACCGAGAGGAGAAGACGGGGCCGTCCGCCCACCACAGGGGAGTATGTGGGTTCGGCGGCGGTCAAGGAGCAATTAATCGAGTCGCTGCCAAGAGGGAGGAGCAGCTACTCGAGCAGGAAGAAGAGTGCTGGCGTGGCACTGCCTCCTTGCGAGAGAAGCTGTCTGTAGATGAGATCGTGAAAATCAAGGCGGCCATTATTGAGAGCGTGGAGGAGGCAGCGAAGGCGGTAGTGAAGGTGGCCACCACGTCTTCCAACCTCCAGGGAAAATACATCAGAATTATCAAAGACGCGGCAACCACCATGAGAAACGTCGCAGAGGGAGTGGTCTCGCTCCCTCTGCAAAACAAAGACGAGGACGCGCCTCCATTCGAAGACCCTCGGGTCAAAAAGATAGAGGAGAAAATGAGAACTCTGGAGGAAAAACTCCAAATGTCCAAGTTCTCGGCGGAGAGAGCTTCTTTGCAGAACAAAAAGTTGAAGAAGATGTTAGACGCGGCTTACAAAGTTCTCCCTTGTTGGAGGTTCGCGTAAGGAGACGGCCGCTTGCGGCACTTAAGTGGGGGAGGAGAGTATCACCCGGAGGCTTCCATCGCGCCCCGAGATGCAAACGTTAGGGGTGCAGCCGGGGAAAGAGACCTTGGTCTCGGAACCCACTGTGCGTCCAGACGAGGCTCCGGAGGAGCATTGTATCCGTTTCCTCGCGGAACGGATTGAGAAGAGTCTGGAGGAGAGACTTTTCTTCTCCGTGAGGAGGTCCGCTCTCTCTTCTATAATCACCTTCCCCCTGCGGGGGAAAGTGGGACGCGGCCCACGGAGACGTGAGCAACCGTAGTGCGGCGGAGAGGCCGCAAGAGCGGAAAGGGGAGAAGTGTTCCTCCTCTGCCTCCGACAAAGCGATCCTCTGCGCCTGCCACTACGGAAGCCCAGAGGAAAAGAAGATGGGCCGCCCAGGCCGTTTTGGGACGCGCCCCTGCAGGTTCGGCGGTGCTTCTTACCGTCGAGCCGAGGGGCAGTTACGCCGCGGCGATGAGGAAGGCGGCGACGTTCGTGAAAGTCGAGGAGGTCGATATATCCAACCTCCGAGTGAAGATGGCGGTCATTGGTGGCCTGCTTTTGCAAATTCCCCGGCGACCTCGTGATTCGTCACGAGCAGTCGCGGTCGATTATAATTGTTGACGTCACGGTGCCCTTCGAGAACCGTCGTGAGGCGTTCGATGAAGCAAGAGCGAGGAAGGTCACCAAGTACACTCCTCTTGCTGAGGCCCTCACGCGGGAAGGGTACCGTGTGGTAGTCACGCCGTTCGTGGTCGGCTCCCTCGGCTCATGGGACCGGAGGAATGAGGCGGTGTTGAAGCTGCTGCGTGTTTCCAACACGTACGCAGCGATGATGCGCCGTCTCATGGTCTCCGATACCATACNCTGGTCGCGNGANATTTACGTGGAGCACGTCTCCGAGGTGCGGCAGTACGCGGCGGCTGCTCGGTCACCCGGCGGAACGCTCCGAGACAACACGCGAGCGATTCGCCGACGCTACGGGGAACGGAAGATGGCGATCCTGGCGCATCGCGGGCGCCAGGCGTAGGGTCCTCCTCTCCTGTTTATTATAATTCTTTATTTATTTTCTTGTTTGTGCGTTTAATTTATTTCGAGTGTGAATGTCGCGTAAGTTATTATTGGGCCATTTTAATTCTATTTTTAGTTTTTTTTTGACGTACTTATTTTTATTTTTATTTTGCGTGACTGCGTTTTTGTTATTTCTTATTTTATTTTTGACTTTTATGACTTTTTATTTTTTGACTTTTATATAATTTTATGCGGGCCCCCGAGTGTGAGTGTCGCGAATTTCTTTATTGTATTTTACTCGAGTGTGAATGTCGCGTATTACTTTTGTATTTTAGTCGAGTGTGTGTGTGTCGCGTTTATTTATTGATTTATTCATTTGCGATATATTGTTTTTATTATTATTGGGCATGCTTGTTGCAATGCCCCAGAGTAACTTGTCAGCCGTGCTGCAGCTCCCGGGCACTTATATAGCTTTAGGTACTGCGTGTTCGCCCGGGAGCTCCTATACTTACGTATACCACGTCAATTTATGCGCACATTGTGAATATCGCCCTAGCCGGTTAGCTGGGGCGATATTGTATCGCAATCACCCGAACCGTGATGAGGGGGTGCATCTTACCCCTCATTAGAGACGGTAAGTATGTGCCCCCTCTCACGGAGTTTTCTGCGCCTCCTAGCCGGGGGGGCCATGTCTCCGGCCAATTTTTATTATAAAATTTTTGCGCGCGAACGTGGGCGGCAGTGTCCGCCCTCACATTTATTTTGTATACCACCCCGGGGGAGCTTGTCCCCCCGGGGAACATTAATTGGTTAAATAAAAATGAAGTTCTTACTCTGTTCTTATCAGCTTAATATCTGATACAGACCGCAAAGCGGTCTCAGAATATTAAACTGATTTTTGGAACTGGACGGACGCCCGGAGCTTGCTCCGGCTTCGTCGCGGGTCATCCCGGTCTTGCAGTGCCGCCGGGCTTGGCCCAGCATTAGTTAACTCAAAAACAGTTCCAAAAATCAGTTTAATATAACTGTTTTATAGCCAGTGAGGCCTTTCCGGGCTTCGAAAAGCGATTTTTCGAGAAAATCGATTTCTCGAAAAAGAGTTTTCTCGCGTGTTATTCTTCGTGTTGTGCGACCACTCAGGAGGCCCGGGGGAGGTGTTTTTCCGTTGTCAAGGAGAGGAGGACATTTGTGTTTTTCATAAAGTGAGTTTCGTTTTTAGTTTTTTGGCTCCAGGATTAGGCTGCTCGGTCTCATCGGAAAAGTGATTTTCCGGGTAGGCGTGGTGAGACACCTGGCAGGTTAATTGTTACGTGTGCGCGTTTTTATTTTTATACTATTTTACTTATTTATTTATTTATCTATTAACTAATGCGCGTCTGTATTCTATTTTATTTATTTTTATATTTTTTATTTTTATTCGTGTGTGTCGCCTGCCAGGTGTATATCTGTGTGTCTCCGATTGTGCTGCGTCATCCTTTGTGTGACAGGAGTTCTGTCCGTTACGGACAAAACTTTAAATAAAATAAAAATTTAAATTGTAATACACCTGCTTTCCTTTATTTCCCTCTTTTTATATACAGGTCCTGGTGCTGCGGCTGCAATTAATAAGGGTGAGAGGGTGTTTGTTTTATTTATTTTTATTTTCTGACAATTGTTATTAATTTGTATTACACTGCCTTGCACACAGTCTTTTATCCGTGTGTAAGGCTATTACAGCCAGATACAAAGTATATTTTATAAAGTAACCTTTTTTATTGTTAATCCACCCTCCTCCTGTTTTTATTATTAATATTATATATCTGTAGCAATTTCCATCCGCAGCACCTTGACAGCTTAGGTTAGGTGTAATTGTAGAACTCCTGTCCTGTGCAGTACTCAATCCACTCGCCTGCCACTGAAAACACAGGGACAAATAAAATTTATATTTATTTACACGCGCAGTGCCTGTATCTGGTGCCTGCCAATTTATTTAATTAAGAAATTTACCTTTTTATCGTCTATTCACACGCCTCTGCTGGCAGTCACCAGGCCGCATAACCTGCAATATACAGGGGGAGCATTATGGACATTTTTAGCACTGTAATTAATTAAAAGAGGGTTGATATACGGCAAGTTGGGATCGCGCGCTCCCCCCGATCCCAACCATATATAAATTATTATTAAAAAAACTAAAATTTACCCAAAAAATTAATAAAAAGATTGCGGCTGGTGACACTTGTGCGCAGAGGCGTATACGGCAAGCACCTCGGGGTCAGAGCGTTCATCCCATCCGCGCATCCGCGTTCAATCGCCCGCACCTGTCAAAAATTATTATTTTTATTTTATTTATTATATTTATTATATTTATTATATTTATTGTACTTGCCGTCTTTGTTGTTGTCCGTGCTATTCGTGTGACAGGTGCGTTGCCGTCGCTTACCGAGGCGACGCAGAGCGGCAAAGCCCCGAAATTCATTAAGGCGTATCCGCAAATTTTAAGGCGAATCCGCACAGGCACTGTGCCAAGCGTTCAGAAAATGTCCCTAGAGGCCGAGCCTAGGGAAATCGTAATAGAGATCCCGCTTCCCGCGCGCGTAATTTGTCCGCGCTGCCATGGCAGCGACCAATTACGTCCCTCCGTGCGCGCGGGAACATTCGCGGACCCGCCTCACCTCTCCAAACACCTTAAAAAAGATCACCCGGGGGATACAATAGGTTATAAATGTGGATTCTGCGGGTACAGGGGGAAAACGAGGTACCCGCAGAAGGATGTAAAACTACACATAGAAAAGTTGCACCTCCAACCCCCGGTTGACGCGGAGGCAGGTCAAAACAGATTAGCAAGCGAACCTGGAGCCGCGCCATCTTCCGCGTCGTCAGCGGCCCCGACCACAAAAAGAAACCCCCCCTCGAAATGTAATCCCTCCATTAACCCGCGGCAACCCGGCGCACGTTCCACCGCCACCGCCACCAAGAGGGCCCGCCCAGCTTCCAGGACTCAACCCAGCGAGCCCTCTCCAGCAACATCAACGCCACCAGGACCATCCCCCACATACGCAGCCGTCACAGCAGGACAAGCGGCCGCCACCACCATGAGACCGCCGAAAGCGACGGCTGCGGGGACGGTGCCCCAGCCGGGACCATCNAAGGGNGCCGTCCCGAANAAGGCGTCGACGAGGANGACCACTGCCGCCAGGAGAGAGTCGGTCGCGGATTTATCTATCCCCTCCAGTGGGGGTAGCACCATTATCAGGAGAGCCGGCACCTCGTCGCTCGCGCGCCGCCCTCCCCCCCCCCATCACCATCTTCCGCAGGAAGTTACACAGCAAGGGGGGGAGGAATTACAAGAACTTCCAGATCGCCCGCCGCAACGCCATCACCCCAGGAGACCGGAGGAATGCGGCGGGCTCACGGCGCGCCCAGCAGGACATCCGGAGCTGCCAGACCGGTGCGTGCGCACCCCCGCTCCCCGAAGGAGGAGCCAGCAAAGACATCAGCGGGGGGCGTCGCCAGCAAAAGGCTGTCCGCACACAAATCACCCCCGCAGACCACCAGCGGGGGCCAGCGTACATCTTTGGAGAGGCGGACGGTCACAAACGCCCCGGTCGAGAAGAGCTCCGAGGCGACGAAACGAAAATTCCCCCTGTCTCTGAGGCGAGTGAGGCCCGGAGACGGAGACAGGGGGCCGGCGTCACGGGGGCTGCAGAGCGCCAGGGTTTCACCCGAGAAGAGCTCTGCAGCTATGCCGGCCCGTACATCGTCCGGCAGTCCCGTGGCGTCGATACCGGCAGCAGCGGCGTCGCCACGTTCGGGGGAGGCCAGCAGCAGGGGGGTTACATTACCCCCCCTCGACATACCATTACCTCCCCCGATACCAGCAGCGGGGGCACCGAGGGTCACGTCCAACATCCGAGTGACGGTGCCACCCGCTCTGCTTCAGCAATATGTGCCGACGACGTCGCTGCCCGCGACCGTCACCACCACCACGGTGACAACAACGACGTGTGGGAGCCCCATTATGGCAACGGGTCTCCCACTGGGGGGGCGCAGGACACCGAGTCCCCCCCTGCCAGCGAGACGTCAGTCACCGCCGGTGGTGCAACAGACCGTCTGGTCGCCCGCACCCTGCAGCGAGGGATTCTCCCTTGTAATGGGAGAGGGTGCGTGGGGCCAAACGAGGAAGAAGAAGACTCCACCCCACGAACACCCCGGGGTGGAGCAGCAACAGCAGCGGCAGCAGCAGCAGCAGCAACAACAGCGAAGGTCGACGCCACCAGCGAGGGATAGTGGGGTAGCAGAGGTCCAAAGCGGTGGTGAGTGGACCGCGACGTGAGTCGCGGGAGAAGAGCGGGGAGAAGACACTCCGCCACACCCCCCGCGAACAATTCCCCCATTCTAGCGCCGGCGGAGTCTGGGTCGCGGGCGACGCGTACCCCGCCACCCGTAACGTCGGCGAACTATCCCCCCCTTCCGTTGCCCGGGGGGGAACGGGACAATAGTCCCCCATTAGTGGAGGCTCGGAGCGAGCCAGCCGGGAGCCCCAAGCGCCGGAACGCTGAACCATGTCAGCGTGCCCGCCGCCGAAGACGTTCTCCCGTAAATTCAAATCCCACGACCCTAGGACGTGTCGAGCGGGATATAACAATGAGATCGCCTCGCAGCGGTGCGTCCGCCGATGCGCAG
>NW_018021835.1:9169-11357 GCF_002006095.1 Pseudomyrmex gracilis
CGCAAGGCTGTTCGGGAAGTACTTCATGGGCCCCCTGAATTCTGCAAAGTGCAGAAGGAACGGGTCCATGAGTACTTCACCGAACTATACCGCGGCGGCTTGCCGCTGGATGGCGCCGACGCCGTGGAACCAACCCAGCCTCTGACGGATGGTGAATTGGCGTTCCTCACGGATCCCTTCACGGAGCGAAAAGTCGAACGTCGCATCCGGCGCGTGAATAACTCCGCGCCGGGGCCCGACGGGCTGACCTACAAGGACCTCCGTGAAGCGGATCCTGGGTCACGCCTTTTCACGGAACTTTTTAACATCTGCCTGCGCCTAAAGGTTGTTCCCGCGTCCTGGAAGAACTCCAACACTGTGTTGGTATACAAAAAAGGCGATCAGAATGATTTAGATAATTGGCGCCCTCTCGCTATGGGCGATATTACGCCCAAGCTCTTCGCCGCGGTCGTAGCCGATCGTCTGACGGACTGGGCGATATTTCATCAAAAGCTTAGCACCGGTACAGAAGGGTTTCCTGCGGGACGAAGGGTGCTACGAGCATAACTTCGTCCTGCAGGAAATCCTGACAGACGCGAGACGATCTCAAAAGGAATTGGTCGTGGCGTGGCTGGATCTATCCAATGCGTTTGGGTCGGTCCCGCACGCGACGATCAGGGGAGCATTAGCTCGGTCCGGCGTGCCTGGGTCCCTCACAAATTTGTGGGGGTCCATGTACGCAGGATGCACATCATGTGTGCGCACGTCCGACGGGTGGACGGCACCAATCCCCATCCGCTCTGGAGTTAACCAGGGATGCCCCTTAAGCCCCATAGTTTTCAATTTTGCGATTGATTACGTGCTGCGCGCGGCCACCGCAGAAAATGCGGGGTACACCATCTTAGGGCAGCGGTGGTCCGCACTAGCGTACGCGGATGATATCGCATTAGTAGCCGAAACTCCAGAGGGGATGCGACGACTTCTCACCGTCGTGGAAACCGAGGCGCGGTCGGTAGGCCTGCGATTCAACCCCGCGAAGTGTGCAAGTTTGCAGATCCGAGCGGGGCGATTGGATCGCGTCCTCCCGACCCGCTTCGAGATCCAGGGAGAGATGATGCAATGCCTGGCAGAAGGAGAAGGATATTGGCACCTTGGCATTCCGACGGGGTTTTCCGTTGATCAGAACCTCTATTCTACGATCCAGGGCATGATGGAGGACTTGCAGCGCGTCGAGCGCTCGTTGCTAGCCCCGTAGCAGCGAGTCGAGATGGTGGCTACTTACATCCTGCCACGTCTTGACTTCTTGTTGCGGGGTGCCAAAGTGGAGAAGGGCCTCGTGAAAATCGCGGACAAACAGATAAGGAGGCTGGCCAAGTCGTGGCTCAACCTCCCTCAGCGCGCCAGCGCGGAGGTAGTCTACCTCCCTCCTAACAAGGGGGGATGTGGCCTGCTTCCGCTTGCTGACCTCGCCGACGTCCTGACAATAGCGCACGTCTTCCGTGTTCTCACGGCTGGCGACGCTGGAGTCAGAGACCTGGCGTGGGCGTCGCTGAGGGGAGTGGTTCAGCGGTGAATTGGTTCAGTACCAACGGAGCAAGACATCGCTTCGTTTCTCTCGGGCTCGCTCGAGAGAAAGTTCCGCGACGGTGGAGAGCGCTCCCTTTGGTCGGATGCGCGAAACGCGTGTAGACGGCAGTCCTCCAGATTGCGGATCCGCTGGATGTGGGCGGAAGAGACGCGGGAGCTTCTTCTGGAGTGTCGGGGCACGGGGGGTAATCTGGTGAAGATCCCACCAGAAGCGCGGGCGCAGGTCATTCATGCACTACGCCTGGCTATCGCGTCGTATTATACGAGCACACTGCTCGCCAAAAAGGACCAGGGGAAGGTGTTCGAGGTGGCCATGCGTCATAGAGTGAGCAATCACTTCATGCGCACTGGCAGCTTCACCCGCTTCGCCGACTGGCGCTTCTTGCACCAAGCCCGACTCGACGTGTTGCCGCTCAACGGCGCACGTCGGTGGAGGGAGGGCGATGCGCGTTGTCGGCGGTGCGGAGGAGGTGCCGAGACCCTTCCCCACGTGATCAATCATTGTGGGGTCCATTCCGACGCGATTCAGCTCAGGCACGATGACCTGTTGCTACGATTAGCTAGGGCCACCCGACTGCCAGGTGAAGTCCGAATTAACCAGCGGGTCGAGGGGGTCGATCCC
>NW_018021835.1:18785-21092 GCF_002006095.1 Pseudomyrmex gracilis
AATTTACGAATTGAATTTTCAATTCAAAAAACTTGTAAAATTTACAAGTAATACTTGTTAAGATGTATACATATATGTATGCACGTTCAAGTTCCTGCTCAACATCCTGGGAATGGCTCGTATCGGCCTTATATTCTTGTATTCTTTTTTATGTTTCAGGGATGTTCCGGCTTTCATGGGAAACCTCCAGGTAAGTACATTTGCAATATTACCCGAATTTATCCAAATCGTGAATTTTGAGGAAGTAAAACATATCTATCTAATTATTGAAATTTTGTACGTTACGTGTTCCTATTCTCTCCCCAGAATCCTTTTACAACGTTTTTACTAACAATTAACAAGATATTTTTTCCAAAAATCACAGATCTTCATGACACTCAACTCATGCAGGACCCGACATTGTGCTGGACCCAGTTGGTCACCAAACCAAACCTTACACAGTTTTGAGGCCTTACCTAGTAACAGTAAGCCCCCCCCAACGCTACAATCTACTTAACAATTACCTACTTAAGTTTTTATTTCATGCTTGTCTTGCATTATTGAGTGTCAGTGCGGTAGGCGGACCCCTCACGCGTGGATCACCCAAAATAAAATAATTTGCACTTTGTTTGATCAGAAAGTTTAAAATAAAATAAAACAATAATAAAAACAAAACGGGCCTTATGCACCCCGAGGGTGGGTAGCGGTTACACTTCGCTAGACCCACGCTCTGACTCTTTAAAATAAATAAATAATATTTGATTAATCCAGTCTTCCTTTAGACTGTCTATTCCGTGGAGAGGGACCTTTTCCTTTTTATTGTTTTTCCCTCTTCATCGGAAGACTCTTTCTGTCTCTGACTGGTCTCCGCCAGTTTGCTCTCAAAGCTGGCCAGTTGTGCTGCCATTGACGACACCGCCTCGTCAAAGAGTCGGTCGGTTTCCGAGTCCGGTTCGCAAAACCTCCACTCCGTTGACGTGGTCACAGCCGATGACGTGGGGATAGGGCCCCCGGACAGCTCCGGTTGCAAGGTTCACCCGCCTCATGAAGTGTGGGGAGATCAGAGTGCAGGGCATAGTCCCTCCTCTGTCTCCCCAGGAAATTGCAAAGGCCTTGGCCTCTGCAAGTGAGTGTCTTGTGCGTGAGATAAGGACTGGGCTTGTCCGGTCTTCACCCACTGGGTTCGGGATCATGTGGGCCCGTCTCCCGTTGGCCGCGGCCAACAGGTGGTCAAAGTTGGGCGAATAACCTTAGGATGATTCTCCCTTTCCGTGAAACCGCTCAAGGCGCGTCGCATGCAGTGTTTCCGCTGCTTCGAGTACGGGTACGTTGCCCGTACTTGCACCGGAGCAGATTAGAGCGCTGCATGCTACCGCTGCAGAGGAAAGGCCACCAGGCCCTACCGTGTAACCCCAAGTGTTTCTTTTGTGAGAGCAGGGGGCAGCCCAGCAATCACCAGATGGGTGGCGCACGGTGTGCCCCCATCCCGGTAAAGAAGGGGGCCCTTCGTTCAGGAGTCCGCCTCCCGCCGTCGGCCTTACCCTCGGGTGGTGCCAAGGAAGGAGGCAAGGATCCTCCGTTGCGGAGGAAGAGTGCTGCGCCTCAGCCCCCAACCACAGCGCAGAGGAGAGGTTTTTCCCCAATTAGGGGTGAGAATGGAAAGGGTGTCTACCTCATCCCCGCGATGGAGGAGAAGGAGGGACTTGCGTTCTTGTGGCCTGAGGACAGGGAGGACTGGGACTTGTCACCAGGGCCCCAGGAGGGACCTCGACCGGAGGATTCTCAGACGCCACAACCACAGGAGGGATCCCAGGTGGAGAAACCACGGACAACGGGATCACGAGAGGAGCCACNACCAGGAGGACCGCAGGAGGAGCCAACGCTCGAGGCGGAGTTGGCAGAGATCCTGGGGGAAGCCGCGGAGGACGGCGTGGAAAGCAAAAAGACATAAGTGGAAAATTAGTAATAAGAAGAAGTGTTGTAGTTTTTATCGAGGCCAGCGAGGTGTAAGGCCAGTAAAGTATTTATTTTCAGTTAAGGATCAATTTTAGTTTCTAGTTGTAAAAAAACCAAAGTTGGTTTTAAGGGAAGTTGTTGTTTACTTTATCAAGGCCAGTGAACCGTAAGGCCAACAAAATGCTTATTTTATGTTAGTGTTCAGTTTTGTTTTTAGCTAAACCAGAAATGGTTTTAAGAAGTAATTTTATTTTAGTGTTAAGAAGTAACAGGCCTGAAGGGGTGGTACTCTATTGACCACAGTACGATTCGACACCGCTCGATTCGACACAGATTTATTCGACACCAAATTATTCGACACCGTACGATTCG
>NW_018021835.1:21607-23542 GCF_002006095.1 Pseudomyrmex gracilis
TGTCGAATCGTACGGTGTCGAATAATTTGGTGTCGAATAAATCTGTGTCGAATCGAGCGGTGTCGAATCGTACTGTGGTCAAACGGAACCCGCCCGGCCTGAAGGTCAGTAAGATGTTTATTTTGTTTTAAGCTGTAGGTTTTAAGTTTTGTAAGCTTAGATAGTAGCGAGGTGTGGAAAGGGTTCATCTCACTCTAACGTACATACATAAAAATACACACACATTAATAAAGAGTAGCATACTCATATACACTATAAGAACAAAAACACAACATACGCGAACCACACACATTTATCAAACACACACCCACAATTACGGACTTTANTTACAACAGTTACAAACACAAAGTACAGCCATAAGGGATAACAAAGACACTAAACACACACACATAAAACGTAAACTGGCTCACACGCATGCATTCACATTAATACATACATAAAGACAACTACACATACATACACGCCTTAAGGGCTGAGACATACCACATAACAAACACAAATTCACGAGGGTCACACACATGCATTTGTGTCGTTTAAGACACACATATAGACATACATGCACATATATACACAAACATGCAAATACACAAACACGAACACTTAAGGATCCAAACAAACGTCAGCCGTACACTATGGACACACCAATACACATGCACACACAGTCGTTCCTTAACAAACACTTTTTACATAAAACACACAATTAAGGTCTTACACTTACACAGGTAGACAGTCATCACACACACGTTATAAAAACACAAAGATCCTTTCTTAAGGAGAGTAAATAAAAACCCAGAGTGGGGAGAGCGCAGGCGCGAGACAAGAGAAGACCTGCGTGCAGTTAGTCGAACACAAGCGCTCGCGACGTGCGGGTGACGCAGCGTTTCGCGATAGATTAAAAGAGCTTGTAAAACTCATTTAAAATATATTTCGAGTTAAATAACTTAGCGGAATATAAGTAATTAGTAAAGAACGAGCGCTGTGTAATAATATATCGAGCGATAGTGATATAGAGTGTTGTAATCTGAAAGGAGAAATATATATATTTATTCATAATGTTAAAACTAAGTGTTGGTGGATTAATACGTACCTAAAGCATCCATATTCCCATCGGTAAATACTGAGTCCTAGTTGAAGTCCTGGAAGTCTTGCGGGAAGATCGTGGATCCGTGAGAGACAGCATCGGGACCTGGAACAAAAAAAAATAAAGATTAATCCTTGTCCGTTGGAGGGGAAACGGACTGGCGACCGTGATTACTGTGAGTACACAGCAAATTTTCCACCTAACCCCGGTCACAGACTAACCTGGCCTTTCTTCCCGTCCTGACGATTGGGAGAGAGAAAGAGAGAAGGACAACGCTGCTTACGCAGCCGCCCTCCAGCTCATAGAGGTGGAAGCGGCGTATTCGTCCTCTTCGGAGTAAAAAGACGTCGACGGGAAGGACCGGGGTAGTCCGTCCAGTTCGTTTTTTTGCGGTGGTGGAGGCGGGGCCAGGAGCCGTAAAATTCCTGGTCCCCGCCTGTCGAGACGGGCACCGCTGAAGGTACCAGGTTCGAGGGGGAACTCTACAAAGGAGCCCTCTTCCAAGAGACAGAGGGAAAACAAGTCTCGCTTGTCCCTCCCGCTGTCCCAAGGCCGGGACCAAAATTCTCCAAGTCGAGCTTAGCTCGACTTGGAGGACATAGTCCCTTCGGGGTACGGGATAGAGAAGTCATGGCCGGCCACGGCTCCTGGACCCGGGCTCACTTCCTAATGGGGGTGGGCCTGCTTGATCTTGGTGAGAGAATCGATGGACAGTGGTTTAATCCCTTCCTGACTTAGGTCATGGAAGGCGGGGACTTGGTCGGGTGGTACTCTATTGACCACAGTACGATTCGACACCGCTCGATTCGACACAGATTTATTCGACACCAAATTATTCGACACCGTACGATTCG
>NW_018021835.1:24127-32409 GCF_002006095.1 Pseudomyrmex gracilis
TCGTACGGTGTCGAATAATTTGGTGTCGAATAAATCTGTGTCGAATCGAGCGGTGTCGAATCGTACTGTGGTCAAACGGAACCCGCCCGACTTGGTCTGGGAGTTGGGAAACTCTCCGGGTCATTGCACAATTCCCCAGGGAGGGGCGCCAGTGAGGGAGGTTGTGGCCCTTTTCTCCTGGCGCGAAGCGTTAGGAAGCAACGCTGGAGTGAGTTGCAGATTGCAGCTTAAAACCATGGGAGGTAGTGTGGTAAAGTAATAGCTTTCCGGCTGTCACGCACTCTTCTCAACAGGTATTGTGGAGGCCACTGGGGGGTTTTAGTGGGTGCGAGTCTCACACTCCCCGTCCCTTTCCCGGGGGCGGGAGTGCATAAGGCATTTCCCCTCATAAAAAATGGGGTTTTGAGGTTATGCGGTCATGGAGTTTTAAAGTTATGGGGTCATGAGGTTTTGAGTTTGAGGGGTTGTTGGATGTCGAGAAGGTTGGTTGGTGAGAAAAAAAAGTTCTACTATTGAACTTATTTAAATATTCTTTATTGCTCCTTAGATGTTTTTTTCTTTACACGGCTGTTCGTCACTCACTGCGGTACACTCTCCGGCTTGCGGAGCCTCACTAGTGAGTTAGCAGTCAGATCACGACCTCTGCCTGCTCCAATCGTGCGATCAATTTTATAGTAAATCGGTCGCGCCAATTCAGCAAGCCTACCGACCCTAGCAACGGCTGTGCCAGTTGCCAGTGCCAATGCCGACACATGCCGCGTTGCACTTTGGACAATGCGGCGATGTGTCGCACCCTGTGGCAACCAACAGTTCTTTCCGGAACTGTTGGTGCCCCGCAACCTAAACAGGTCATTGAGCAATGAAAGTGACGGTTCGTCACGTTGCTCAATGACCCACCTACTCACTTTTTTTCAAAAAAACTTATTACCAAACCTTACTTCAAAACTGTCACACAACAGGGTGAAGAAATTAAAAGGTGTAGTTTTTGGGGTTATAAAGTTATTGGGCTTTTGAGGTTATGTGGCTTCGAGATCATGGGATTTTAATGTTATCGGGTTTGGGGGTTAGGAAGTTTTGAGGTTATAGTAGTTAATAGGAATTCGATAGTGTATTTTATTAAGCAAATACAAGTTTGAATGCACCGAATCTCCCCAAAAATGCTGTGAGCAAGTCATGACATTTTCAGTATCTGAGGGTGGCGGAAGGGAACTAGGGAGATGAGAGGGGTCCGTTTAGGATATAATCGACTTATTATTGTTAGTTGATTGTAAAAAAATTTATTTCACTTATTTTTACCAAAAAAGAAAATAAGCCAAAAACTTCCCTTATCAACCCTCTTCCTTTATTATTTTATTTGTGCGTTGTATTTTTTGTATATATTGACGTGACGCCTTTTCAGCGTTACAGCGTAATTAGCACGGCCAAAGAGGAGGACGGTAGGCTCGCGTCTTTCACGATTTAGAAAGAGCAACGTATCTTTGTTGCGTGGCGCACCTAGATGCGCCGATTGTGCGTTGTTGATGCGTTTTGCACCGACTTGGAGCACCGACGGGCGCAAGCAAACGTTTCGCGCGCGTTATATTGTATTGGTCATTTTATTTTAATGTAAATTGCGTTGCGTTAGCCGCAGGGCGGCGTATTGTTTTGTGTGTTTGTGCCGTTTTTGTTTTAGCGACTAGAAAGAAGCTCATTATGCGTCGACGTTAATCAAGAAAAAAAAAGACAAACAGACAGCTAAGCAAGAGCGTACGACGTGGAGAGCAGAGTGTCGAGAAGAGATCGGTTATTGCATCCAGGGCAAGAGGATGAAGCGCAACCCGAACTAAGTGAAGAAAGTCTGGATCCGACTAGAGCGTACGGCCTGCCAACTCGAGGTGGAGGATCAGCCTTGCAAAGCTGGAGAAAATTCTTCACAGGATTCGAGCGGCGAGAGTCCGGCGCGGCTACATAACCGCCCTTAACAGGATAACGCAGATCCACGCATGTGGCGATCTGTTAGGTAAAGATCTGGTACACAGTCTCTCACTTTTGTTCTTTCTCTTTAATATTCAAAACGATTACGTTTACATTTCAATAAACCAAAAATGAGTTATGATTAATAACTCGACGATATAAAAACTCTTTTTTAATTTCTTTAGTTTACTTGGAGAAAGGAACGTGTTGTATGGATGAAAATTACTTTTTGAGAGAGGGCCGACACGGCAGAGACACCTACCAAAAGAAAAACCTATCTGGAATAAGAAACATCCGCTATCGTCGGTGTCTCACCTCTACTGGGTTATCCGCGTACTAAGTCCTCCCGCGAACTTCAAAACTCACACCGCTTACGCAACGTATTAAAGGACTGCATTTTGTTTACTTTACCTCAACACGATCGATCACCGCGCCACGCGCCGCGCCACCTGATTGGCTACTTAACATACTGCGCGATCTGCCGTACGAAAGGAAATCTATGCGGTAGCGTTTAACGATCACTGTTGCGTGTTCCGTTGTTGAAGCGTGAGCCACCGGGGTAACCTCCTGCAAAGTCTTTGTGTCGCGGTAAAGTGCTGTTTTGAGGCAAAGGCCGGTCACCAGTCACCCGAGGAGGACCCGAGACCATGATATCCTGTGGAGGAGACGATATGGTTACTGGGTAAGATCCGAGGATAGCTGCCGACGCCAATACGTGCCGCCAAGTTTCTCACTTCCACACCTGCGTGTCGCGTGTTGACTTTGCCGATACCGCCCCGGTGATTCGAATTCCGTTGTTTAGTGTCACGGATTAGACACGGAGGTAATCGTGACGAGCGTTATCGTGGCATGACGGTTTTGCGTTGAGAACTGCGTGTTCTGTCGTGTTGATAAAATAGTGTAAAGATCGCTCTCTCTCTCTCTCTCTTTTCTACAGTCGCAGCAGTCCTTCATGTACAGACGGCGTCATTAATTCAAAGAATAGGCGCGGGGATCGAAGGGCAAGCGGGGCGGTTGCTCGTAGCGCCAACGGGCGCCGTACTAACTAACTAGTAGCTACTAGTGATTGCTACTAGTTAGTTAGTACGGCGCCCGTTGGTGCTACGAGCAACCGCTCCGCTTGCCCTCCGATCCCCGCGCCTATTCTTCGAATTAATGACGCCGTTTGTACAATAATTATATTTGTCGCTGTTCCGTTCTTGTCATGAAACGTAGTGTTTGACAATCGTGCCGTGTTTGTCTACATTCATCGTTGTTGAGTGCGTGTGTATTCTCGTGGATAGCCTTGAATCGTGCCGTTGTTTTTTTTTTTGACGCATTCCGTGCTTATTGTCGTAATATCTGCGAGCGTGTCAGCGGCCGCGTGAGCCAATCTTTTGTTACCGTTATGTCCTGCGGCTTGCCGCCTGGAAATAATACTTTTCACTGAGACAATTTTCCATCGTTACGGTCATCTAAAGCCGTCGTTCACCTACAATGCGGGAAGCGTAGTCGACCAACATCGCATCCTGCGCGCTGACGACTTGCCGCTATTTTGGTTTTTTTTAATCGCCGTTTACAAGCGTCGCGTGCCGCCGTGTGCTGTCGACCAGCTCTGAGTATCCCGACTCGTTGGTAGCGTCCGTGTAAACTAGCGAAACGCCGCAATACGTGTTTTCCTTGTCTAAATATACAATATTATATTTTGTTGCTTTGTTATATTATCGTTACTGAGCTGAGTTTTTTTCTCTTCTGCGCCTAAAGCCGCCTCTCAAATCCCCGCCTCTCCGTTTTCGAATCTGAGCTGCCAAGTATTTTTGCAAGAGATTGTCGTTACGTCCGAGGTAATTTGTGATTATGTTGAGCTATTGTTGACGTGCGTTTGTGCGGCGTGATTTCCACGCCTGGCGCCCAAGTATACGTTTAGTAATTTTTGGATATAACCAAGGACGTGCCGAAGGTGTGTGTGACGCTCTCGTACATCACCCGAGACGAGAGAAATTACAACAAAAAAGAAAAGTCGCTCACAATATATACATATAGTATATATATAAAAAAAGTGTGTCAATAATAAATAAAAGTCAGGAAGTGAGCTGACTCGGGTATTTCTTACGTCGCTTACGCATTATATACAGTATCTTGAACAACGCCACCTCGTACGAGCGAGAGCAAGACGGAAAGTCATTTCTCTGTCTCTTTCTACTCGTCGACCGCGCCCGAAGTCTCCGGCTCACACGTACGAGCGGTATGAAACTGTGTGAGTTCTCTATGCGACCGCATGCGACCAAACAGCCAGAATCTGGCATTCCAATTCCTTTCCCGAGCTTTCAAGACGGTGTTTTGAGAGCGATCCTTCCTGCAGCCGAGGTGCTGTCTCGGACTTAGAAATCCTCCGGTTAAGGCGTTGTCTCGACAGAATCCGGTGCTAGAGGCGCTGTCTCGAATACCATCTCGACCGTGCAGATCGAGGCGTTGTCTCGATCCTCTTTGGCACTTCGGTGCACACCATCTCCGCCGGTTCTACGAGCCCTGGAGACTCAAACGGCCGTTGTAACCGCCACACCGATAAGCAGTCGCGTTCTCACAATTCAACAAACAGTCGTTCTCACTCAAGGACATCTCTCCTGCTGTACACAGCGCGTCACAGAATCGCGGAATAGGCGCGGGGATCGGAGAGCACTCGGGCCGTACGATTCCATATATGTAATATTGTACCTCTATATTGCTAGTCGCGTATCTTCGCAATGAGAGGCACGAGGCCTGAGAAAGAGAGACGCACAAAGTCCAAATATAAGCATAGATAATTAAGTGTCATTATGCGCAGGCGCGTCTACTAAGCGAGTGCGAGCGAGACAAAGCATTGGAAAGTGAGAGAACGCGAAGAAAAAACGCGAAAGAAAAATCCCCAAGCGTGCTTGAATGTTTACCGCATGCGCACAAAGCAGCTGGACTTTGCGCGAAAGAGAGGCTACTATATTGTCTGCACCGTAACGTTTGGGCTTCAAGTCGGCACCGTACTAGCGATATAGAAGTATTACGTATATGTACGATTCGTACGGCGCTTGTTGGCAAGCTACCGCCCCGCTTGCCCTCCGATTCCGCGCCTATTCCGCGATTCAATGACGCGCTGTGTACATACCGCCCGTGTAAATAGTATCCCTTCTTCTGTAAATTAAGATTTAGATTCGAAAAACCCTGCCGCGATCTACTCTCGCGCCGCCAAGAAATCCACACCGACGAGCAGGATTATCCGACGGACCGACTGCATCACTACCGCGCGCCGCTAAAATTCACTGGCTCTTTCTGTAATCATTCACGATCAAATAAACCGATAATACTGTTGCGCTCACGACCTCGTTTTGTCGCGTTCCGGACGTGTAAATGCGCTTCGCGGAAAGAAAGTAACACCGCGTATATCACACAACAGCTTTATTCACGAACGCGTTACAAAGGTCGCGGTAAATACACGAGGAAATCTCGAGCCGTTTGTCCAGCCTCTTGCCGATTCCGAGTCCGGCTTCCAACTTCTCGCTTGAACCTCGCCGTAAACAATCCCCGTTGCTACCCGAACAAAAGCCTCTAGAACGATTGATCGTTCGACGAACATCTTCCTATACCGCGTGGACAACACGCGCCGCATCTCGCAACACTGCCCCCCTCCTCTTCAGATCGTCGTCCCGACGATCAAACGGAGATCCAGATTTCCTGCTCACTTCCCGGCTGCTGCCGCAGAATCTCGAGCTCTGGACAGAGATCCTCCTCTTAAGAATTCTCTTGCAGTGTTCTTTGCGTCTCTGCGACTTCAGACAAGGGGGGGGGAAAACTCACGTAGACCCATCGTCCGAAAAGGCACCCCAGGTCCCCGCCTTGGCATTTGTCCCAAGACCCACAAAAAACCACGCTCAAAACCGTGAGTAAGGCGGACTTCTAGTACGACATTCAAAAAAACGATGATCTCGCAATGACTCGATGCGAAGCAAAAATCCCCCGACGTCCAACGACAAAACGGAAAGATTCGGGGTAGCAACAAAGTAAACGCTGGAATTAAAGAAAAGAAAACGAGTAACCAAGCTCAATTAACACAACAACAAAAACAAATATCCGTAACATCTTAAACAAAAAAAAAACAAACACCCACTAATTCTCACAAGGCTCCGACGTGTGTTCCCACCTCTCGTAAAACGAAGCCAGCCTACCAGCGTGTACGACCCTATTCCTGTGTCTATCTGAGCGACGAATACAATATACTACGTCACTTAATTTCTTAACAACTACGTAAGGCCTTTCCCAATTTTTTTGCAACTTAGAAGCTTTTTCTTTGCTCCTGCGAGGATTAAAGAACCAGACTTTCTGCCCAACATAAAAAAGAACGTGTCTAGCTTTTAAATCGTACCGCATTTTTGCTTTGTTCGACTTCATCTCTAAACGCTCCCTAATATCCTGATGAACCTCCTCCAATTTCGACTCTAACTCACGAATATAATCCTCTGAAGAACCTAAACAATAATTTGGCGGAGAGCCCCGTAATAAATCTAATGGCAGACGCAAATCACGCCCGAAATACAATTCAGCAGGAGTAACTCCCGTAACCTCATGCTTAGAAGATCTGTAAGCAAAAAGAAACATCGAAACCCAACGATCCCAATTCGTTTGATTTTCGTCAACGAACTTAGACAAATACTGCAAAATCGTCTGATACTGTCTTTCGACCTGTCCATCAGACTGTGGATAAGGAGCAGTAGTTCTTGTCTTCTTCATTCCTAACAACCACGACAATTTCTGAAAAAGTCGAGATTCAAAATTCTTACACTGTTTGGTATGTAATTCCAACGGAACCCCATATCTAGAAATTATCTGATTGACAAAAACCTCCGCCACAGTCGGCGACCTAAAATTCTTTAAAGGAAAAGCCTCCACCCACTTGGAGTAACAATCTACAACCACTAGGAGATACTTATTCCCTGAAGAAGACGCCGGAAAAAAACCCAGAATGTCCATTTGCAACCTTTCAAAAGGCGCACCGGCATTAAAAACTTGCAACGGAAATTTACCTTTGTCCGCAGGGCCTTTTTTTGCTACACAAACTTTGCAAGAGCTACACCAATTCTCGACATTCCTCTTGCACGAAGCCCAATAAAACCGCTTACGAATTTTTCCTAACGTTTTATTCATTCCGAAATGAACCCCAGAAGGGGCATCATGAGCTTCTTCTAAAATTCGCTCAACTCTCTTCCGAGGAACAATAACCTGAAGAAAACTCGACTTTAAATTTGGAGCTACCCACCTCTTATGCAAAACTCTATCCAAAATAACTAAAGCGTCCCAATGAAACCAGTAAATCCTCGAAGAAAGACTTCTAGCGGACACCTCTTCCCAAGAGGGACGACACCCTTTTTCTTTTCTCTGTAAAATAATCGATACGGCCTGATCTTCCAACTGATCCTTTCGCCATTCCTCAGACGCAAACCCTTTGAAAACTATCCGAGCTACCCGTTTCTCCTGCTTCAAGACGACTTTGACTTCAACCTTAGAACAATATTTGCAGCAAGACTCCGCACAAGGTCGCCTCGACAGACCATCCGCGTTCCCATGCGCTCGACCACTCCGATGAACTATCTCAAAGTCATATTGCTGAAGTCTTTCCGCCCAACGAGCTAACTGACCCTCCAAATCCCTAAAAGACATCAGCCATCTAAGGGACGCATGATCAGTTCGAACCCGAAATTTCCGCCCATACACATAGTGATAGAAAGATCTTATCGAATCAACCATAGCCAATAACTTGCGCCGAGTAACACAATAATTCCTCTCAGCCTTATTCAATACCCGACTATAATAAGCAATGACCTTCTCCGTCCCTCGCTGAACCTGCGATAAAACCGCGCCAACACCATGGCCAGAAGCATCAGTGTCTAGAATTAACTCTCCTTCTTCACGAAGAAAAGAGAGCACAGGAGGAGAAGACAACATCTGCTTAAGATTTGCAAACGCCTCCTGACATTGCTCAGTCCAGACCAACTTCGCCTGGTTTTCAGTCAAAGTAAATAGGGGCTTCGCTATCACAGAAAAACCATTAACAAATTTGCGATAATAAGAACAAAATCCTAGAAAGCTGCGAACCTGCTTTTTATTCTGTGGAACAAGCCACTCCCTCACAGCTGCAATTTTTTCCGGATCCGTCGAGATCCCTTCAGCTGAAATCACATGGCCAAGATATTTCACCTGTTTCCTAAACAAATTGCATTTCTTAAAATTAAGTTTCAAATTAGCCGCCCTGAGTCTCAGAAAAACTTTCTTCAAATTAGTTACTTCCTCCTCAAAAGATTTACCGAACACAACGATGTCATCCA
>NW_018021835.1:33066-38678 GCF_002006095.1 Pseudomyrmex gracilis
CGGTGTCGAATCGTACTGTGGTCAAACGGAACACGCCCGCCAAAAGGCATTACCGTAAATTGCCACAGCCCATTGCCTACCGAAAAAGCAGTTTGTTCCCTATTCTCTAGCCGAATCTTCAATTGCCAGCACCCACTTTTTATATCCAGAGTGGAGAACCATTCGTTCCCGGACAACTGATTTAGAAGATCGTCTACTCTAGGAAAAGGAAAAGAATCCTTAATCGTAACTGCATTTAATTTGCGATAATCCACACAGAACCTCAAAGAGCCGTCTTTTTTCTTTACAATAACCGCCGGAGAAACCCACGGGCCAAAAGACTCTTCACTGACTCCCTGATTCTTCATTTCTTGAATAATCCTTTCCACCTCAGCCCGCATTCCTACCGGAATCCTTCTCGAAGCCTGTTTTATCGGGCGTGAATCCTGAAGATTTATCTCATACTGCAGAACATCACAGTTCCCAGCCACGATCTGATCAGAGAAGATATCCTGAAATTTAATCACGAACTTAGCAAAAATATCTCTCTGCGCTTCATTCAGATCAACAGAATTTCGCTCATAAAAATCTTTTAAATTAGCCGGAATTTCCCCGGAAGCGTCACACACCCGACAACAAGACATTCTCGACTCATTTGAGGGAGCAATAAAGAACGACTGTAACGCCCTGCTCAGACCTGTCTTCCTGAAGAAGTCCAACCCTAGAATACATTCATCAAGTATATTCGCCACGTACAAAAGCATATTTAAAGAATGTCCCCCTACAACCACCCGAACCACACATTCTAACTGAACCGGAACTTCCTCACCGGTAGGATATCTCAATCTCAGCTTTCCCGACAACCTTTGACATTGCGACTTCCCTACTAGATTAGAATTCACGATAGACACATCGGAGCCCGTGTCAAATTTAAAAAACACGGTTTTCCGTTTAGCAAACCAAAATAAACAAATAAATTATTTTTTTATTATTAACTCTGACAAAAAACAACTTCTCCGGAGTGTTCCACCCCTCAGCCGAGCCCTCCCCCGGAAGCTCGACTAAGTCTTGTTTCCCGACAAATTAGCCGGACACTCAAAGCGAAAGTGCTTCTTTTTTCCGCACTTCCAGCATTCCCTCTCCCCACCGTTCTTTTTAGTCACAGCCTTTTTTCCCTCCTCACGCCTGTCTTCGGCCTTTCCTCTTTTCCAATTTCCATAAAAAGAAGAACGTTTAAAATCCTTCCCGTCGTGCCCCTTTTTTCCTCCCCCTTCAAAACTACTTTCCTGAATAACTTTTACCGCCCTCGCCCGCTCAACCGCGACTCGTAAAGAAGATACATTTTCTAATTGAAGAGTTCGCTTCATGAACCTGTCAGAGAGCGCAACGATAAATTGCGCACAAGCGATTTTGTCCCGGACTTCGTAGAAGCATTCCGGGTAAGCAAAACGGGCCAATCGCTCCAAATCTGCCCCAAGTGCAGCAACATCTTCTCCGCTCTTTTGTTTCCGATTTGTGAATTGCATATAATAATTTTGAATTCCACGCTCCCCGTACCGCAATTCCAATTTCGCGCAAATCTCTTGTAAACTAAAATTTTCCTCCAATCTTTCCAGAATCAAGCGCGCCCCCTCTCAAACTAGTGGCAAGAACCGTGGCTTGTGCCGCGTCGTCCCACCCGTTCGCACGAGCAACCAGCTCGAATTGCACAAAAAATTCACGCCACGGCACGCTTCCATCGAACACGTCGGGCTTAATTTTTATTCTAGCTAACTCGCCTGCTCGACCGGACAACAAATTAAAAGACGACTCGCCTGATGTTTCCTGCCGAACGCGTGCCTCCAGACGACGCATCTCCGTCTCCTGTCGCCGCTCCTCCCGGAGTCGCTCCAGCTCCTCCAAGATCGCACGCAAAGTCTCTCCTTCCGCCGCCGTCGCTGATGCCACCGGCGCCTCGCTCGCTCCAGTCGCAGTCTGGTTACGCGTTCTCCGCGGCGAGTGAACCAGAGCCATTCCGTCGTTTTCTCTAGCTTGAACTTTCAGATCCCGGACAAGCCCCCAAATTGTTGCGCTCACGACCGCGTTTTGTCGCGTTCCGGCCGTGTAAATGCGTTTCGCGGAAAGAAAGTAACACCGCGTATATCACACAACAGCTTTATTCACGAACGCGTTACAAAGGTCGCGGTAAATACACGAGGAAATCTCGAGCCGTTCGTCCAGCCTCTTGCCGATTCCAAGTCCGGCTTCCAACTGCTCGCTTGAACCTCGCCGTAAACAATCCCCGTTGCTACTCGAACAAAAGCCTCTAGAGCGATCGATCGTTCGACGAACATCTTCTTATACCGCGTGGACAACACGCGCCGCATCTCGCAACAATACATTTTAGCATTAAACCGAAGCGAGTGTCGCAATTTCTTTGCCTTCCCCACTCCCAAACCCTGCTGGCAGGCGAAAGGCCGAGCAAACCCGAAAAAACAGAAAATCGGCTCCGTTGCAATTGTAATATAATTTGATAAAACCCATTGTTGTAATTAAATGAGTTACATATGTATGGAGGAATAATATCGAAACTTGCAACATGCTTCAATGTATGTGGAATTTAAGGGCCAATACGAGAGTGATACTGGTTGTTCGTGTAAAAAGTGATATTTCAAAAGCCAGACGGTTCGATCCTAGTTTCGGATCTGTATGGCATTAATAAAATTAGATCTATTAGATATGTACAATGTACATTAGTTGTATACCGCTGATTGAAGAAGAATTTTTATTCCTATAATCGAGCTTATATTGTAAATACACACTCAGCTGTCGCGACAACAATCAATAGGCACGGTAGTGCCTCGCGCCAAGTATATGCGCAAACGAAGTGCGCGCGCGCTGCGCGAGGTACTCCGTGCTTCTTATACGCAAAATTTAGCCAAGAGTCTTTTCGAGATTTTCCGATCTCAACAACGGCTAAACTGATCGAGTTTATAGTAGATTCAATTGAAAGTTGAAATTGAGGCACGAAAAAAAGTATTTCGCGGTTTTTTTCATCCGTGCCTTTCCAACGGAGATATCTGGATACAAAGTCCGAAATGCCGAAAAACTAGGTTCTAAGAATTCGTCCATGTCGTCGGACACGGATTTTTGTCAGCCACCAAAGTGCGTAATGGTTGAGCGTACTTCGCCTCTTGTCGCCACCAGGTGACAACACTTTCGTGTAGATATAGGCTGCGTTCCGAGTTACGCATAATATGCGCGCATTTATTTATAGTACACGTTACATATAGTATAGATAGTATAGATAAATACGTGGATATACGTAAGTCGAGACGCAGCCATAGTCTCGCGCCAAGTATAGCGGTAAAACTGAGAGTAAACATTTGTTGTTTATAATACAATATAATACAATTATATATATATATAATACAAATATAAAAAAATTAAATATTATCAATTATTAAATTTTAAAGAAAAACTAAAAAATGTTAAATATAAAATTTTAATATTCTACATTTAACGATACATAGTCCTTTTCGCAAATTGCGGATATCTCGAGAACCAGAAGAGATAGTTTGAAACTAATTTTGCAGGTATCTTCAATCGGCTACTCTGCGATTTATGACAAAGAGTGAAAGTTAACAAATTGAATATTTCAAGAACGGTAAAAGTTAGAGCAAATGGTTTTTACATCTCAATTCCTATTGGTTAGTTGCTAAATACCACACGGTAAAAATTTGATACTTTCTATTATTTAAACAATTGATTGTTAATAACTAAAGTTAGAAAGTTCGAACTAGGCTGATATTCTGCAGTTTGCTGCGCTAAAAATTATGGCGCAACCTGTTTTCCTCTATCTCTTTTAGTTGAAAAGTTATTAATTTTGCAACTAACTGTGATGTTGCGTGGTACCGACTTAAGAGTGATAACTTATCGATCTTTGCGTAAAGATTAATAATAAGCTTGACCACGTTAAGCTTTAACGGTAAATTTTAATATTCAAGAGATGTTTTTCTTATTGTTTTCTTATTATTTTCTTATATTTGATATATAAAACAAATGAAGGTTTGAGATGGTGGCAGTTTGAAGCAAAACACAGGTGGAGTAGTGTAAAAAAATTCTTGTATTAATGTAAAACGTTTTCGACCACTGGTTTAGGTCATTTTCAATACAACTGAAATTACATAATGATTAAGTGGAAACACAGGTTGTTAATAAAAAAAAGAGAAAAAACAAAAACAAACAAAATTTAAAAAACTTACAAAAATGTCATCTGAAAGTGAAATAGATGTTCAGAGCCAAAANAATCGTGATGGCCTCAACTCGCAGGTGACAAACTACGACTGAAGTCGTACAAAGTGAATAATCGAAATTAAGAAAATTCTGAATTATCAACTAGAGGTAAACACTCTATCGAGATTTTCAGTATCACTCTGCAAATTAAGGCCACAGCTCTGGCTTTTAATATGTAAGGATTCTGAGATCAAGCGCTTGTGGTAAGATCTCTCCATGTCCAGAATTCTTACACAATCCCATTCAAAATCGTGAGCTTGGTCGTTCCTATGATCAGTAATCACGGATCTCTGTGTAGAATTTCTTTTAATATGATTTTTATGTTCAGTGATTCTAGTTTTTAACATACGGCTAGTTTGACCAACGTATGAAGCATCGCAATCTCGGCAATTAATCTTGTATACGACTGAAGAACGAAAAGCTAGAGGTAATGGAACGCTTCCGTTCCTTACCTACCTAGAGCCTATGGCTTGCCGAAAATCCATAAGCCTGGCAATCCTCTCAGGATAATTATTTCATCAATCAACAGCCCTCTGCACTGCCTTGCTTCATTTCTACAAAAAATAATCTCTAAGAGTTTGCAACCTCTTCCTAGTTCCGTTTACAATAGTTATCATTTGGCAAAAAAAATTTTTGAGGTTACATATGATGAGAATTATCAATTGATTTCTTTTGATGTCATCTCCTTATTCACTAACATTCCTCTTGACCTGGCAATTAGTGGTCTTGAAAAAAGATGGCATTTAATTAAAAATAACACTCTTCTTACAAAAGAAGAATTTTTTAATGGCCTCAGAATGATTTTTGATTCAACTTTTTTTCTATTTAATGAGAGAGAAATTTTACAAACAAACTTTTGGCGCACCTATGGGCTCTCCACTTTCTCCTATCCTTGCTGATATCGTCATGCAGGATTTGGAGCAGATTACTATTAGCATCCTTCCTTTCCAACCTCCTTTTTATGTTCGCTATGTCGATGACATAGCTCTCATGGCTCCGTCTGATCAGCTCCTTACTGTCCTGGACCTTTTTAATTCCTATCATTCTCGTCTCCAGTTTACTATGGAAGTTGGAGGAAATTCTCTTAACTTTTTGGACATCATTATAATTAAAAATAATAGTCGACTTATACATGACTGGTATCATAAACCCACTTTCTCTGGTAGATATCTAAATTTCTTTTCAAACCATCCTGTTAGCCAAAAAAGAGGCACTGTGATGAGCCTTATTGACAGAGCTTTCTTTTTATCCTATCCGACCTTCCATAAAAAGAATTTTGACATGGTTATAAAAATCTTACTTGACAATAACTATCCTATTGAATTTATTTACAATATTTTTAAAAAAAGGCTTAAAAG
>NW_018021836.1:0-33229 GCF_002006095.1 Pseudomyrmex gracilis
CAAGGTCAAAGACCTCTTCAGGATTTTTTTTTTACTATTTTTTCATACTCAGCGCATCAAAAAACATGTATATACATATTTTGAAGCTTACATAGCAAAAAAAATTTGACCTTGAAATGATGATTTTCAAGGTCAAGGACACATTTGAAACTTTTTTTTACTATTTTTCTGTTATTAAGTACATCAATTTCACCTTAAAATTATCAAATATTTTGTGTTCGTTGGGTGGTCGAAATATCGACCAACCCCGTCCTCTAAAGGTTAAAAATATTGTTATAAAGTATAGTGAAAAAACAAAAAAAGATAATATGTACATACATTTTTTTTTATTGATAACAATGTATATATATACATTTATTTAATAATTAACAATATGACACAGGGCACAAAGCGAGGTGTATCGACTGCAGAACCGTATTGAAGTGATGGAAGCTGATAAGGATCGGCTTGAGCTGGAAGCAGAGAAACAGCAAATGTTGGCAGCCAAGTCACGCGAAGAATCTCGCAAAGCCCAAGAAGAGCTTTCTCGGGTGCAAGAGATGTACGATCGCGCAGCGCTGCAACTCGGTCGTACCAAGGAACACGAAGAAAAGTCAAAAGAAAACATCGATCGACTAAGCGTCGATTTAGAAATGGTGCGAGAGCGTTACGAGAAATCGCAGATCGAATTGCGACGTTTGCAGAACGAGCGTGAAAAATTAGTCGCAGACAATGAACGCATCAGTTTTGAACTGGAACGCGCACACTCGCAATTGAACAAAGCACAGGCTGCAACGGAAAAGACACAAGAAGAGCTGGCACGTATGCAGCTGGAAATTGAAAAGATGTACGAGAAACATGATCGTCAGCAAACTGAAGTAAGAAAGGCGCAGGCGGAAGCGGAACGGCTGCGAACTGAGGCAGAGAGCGCGCGCGAGGAATGCGAGAGATACGCGACCCGTTTTGGCAAGTATCAAGAGAACCAAGAACGACAGAAAGAGGAGCACGAGTGGGCAAAGCTGGAAGTAGAACGATTACGGGATCGTTTGGAGAAGGCGCTGGCAGAACTCGAGCGAGCACGGAAGGCCGAACAGGATGCTTCAAGACTGCGCGCCGATCTGGAGCGTGCGGAGGGTGTGCGAGGTAAATATCAGTACGAGCAGGAGAAGTGGCAAAATGAGGGTAGTAGGCTACAGCAGGAAGTAGAGAAATTGCGCGAGCGGCTTGAAAATCGCGACACCGAGCTCAAAAGAACGCAATCCAGTAACGCCGAGCTCGAGGCAAAGCTGCATGAAGCGCAGCTTCAACTCGAGCGGGCGCGTGACGAGACTGGCAAGGCAACAGCACAACAAGAGCGCAACCGCTCGGAGATTGAGCGCGCGAGAATCGAAGCCGAGAAAATTCGCGATCGGCATGACAAGCTAAAAGCGCGAGCAGATGTCTTAGAAGCAGATAATGAAAAGCTACGCGTCGAAATTGTGCGACTCGAACGACTGATGCAGACAGAAGGTAAAACGAGATCAGAGAGTGCGAGTATTGAAGTAGAACGTCTGCGAGCCAGTCTAGACAAGGCGATTGTGGCGCGAGATCAGGTTGAGCTTGAGGCCGGTAGACTCGCAAAAGAACTCGAGAAAGCGCATTTGCAGACTGCGAAATATCAGGAAACCGCAGAAAACAGCAAGAAAGAACTCGAACGTCTTGTCGCGGATGTGCAGTTACTGCGTGAAGAACGCGAGACGCTACGACAAGAATTGCGCCGAGTACAACAGCAGCAACAGCAGCAACAGCAACAACAACAAATCGCTGGCGGTGAAGAGCTTGCCCGGTTACAATACGAACTGCAAGTTGCTCAGCGTGATCGCGACAAGATGGCAGCGATTTTCGAGAATCGAGAAAAGCACTCGGAAAAGATGAAAGAGAAACTGGAGGCGGACGCAAAACAACTGCAGATTGAGCGTGACCAGTTAGTGATACAATTGGAGAAATCACAGGAAATGCTGGTAAACTTCCAACAAGAGCTGAGTGCTAACGAAGCCGAATTAGAGCGACAACGTGAGGAGGCTCGTCGTCTTCAGCAACGAGCTCACGCGCAGACGCCCGATCGTATCGCTAAAGAAGCGCTTGACGCGCAAATGCGCGAGGTGCAGCGTCTTCAGCAACAGATGCAAAGCCTTCAGCAAACGCAACAAAAAGAGCGGCAACGTGCCGAGCAGGCAGAAAAGCGGGTACAAGAGTTACAGAAGCAACTGACATCGCGTGGTACCGAAACTGCGCAAGCCGATGCGGCTCAGCTCGAGCAGTGGCGAAAGTTATGCGAGACAGAACGACAGCGAGCGGACACAGCCGAGCGCGAAGCCGGCGAGTTGCAGAAACGGATACAAGCGACCGAACGGCAGCTTCACGCGCAGCAACAGCAGATCCAACAGATGCAGGTTACGATGCAACAACAGCAGCAGCAACTACAACAACCTCAACCGACTATACAGCAAAATGACCAAGAGATCAACAGACTAAGAAAAGAGCTCGAACGCGCACACGAGGAGATTAAACAGGCTACCGTGGAACGTGAGCGATTTCAAGCACAGCTCGAGATGTTGTGTCAGGAATTGGAGAAAAATCAGGTTAGCGATCACCGCAACAGCGGCGGCATCAATGTTCGCTTGCATGTGTTGCTGATAAACATTTCACTTTTGTTATCCATATCACTATTTCCATCACAATTATTACTATCATTATCACTAATAATTCTCCGCGCACTCTACACGCATTCTTGAATTTATTCCAAAATAATTCAGTCGATTGTTGTGTCAAAAAAAGAAAAAAGAATACCTTTTTTCTTTTTTCTCTAGCGAGAAGACCAACAAACTTGATAAACTCTACATATCACAAGAAAAAATAAGATATACATTCATGTTTTTATGTATATTTGTGTGTATGTATGTGAAAATTTTACGCGTGAAAATCAACCAGCCACATTACATTACTCATGCAGCTTATCACAATCATCACTTTTTATTCAGTAGCAATCATTCTTTCTTTAAATCCTATTCCTTTGGCAATTCTTCTAAACACTGTTATTTTTCGCTCTCCTTGCTATTAAATACATTGTTCATTTTTCTAATTATTATGATTATCGTCTTTCTTATTATTTTGCGTTGTTTGTATTTTTAGTTTTGTGTTTTAGCATTATTCTTTTTATTATTATTGTTATTATTGTTATATCTTTAGTTACCCATCGATGTTGTAATAATTATTGTTGTTGTTATTATAATGACAAAGAAAACGCGATAAAAAAAGAACAACAGAGATATGAAGTAAATGAAATAAAAAATGCATGTACAGGGTGGCCACTGAAAGACTGAAGGGTTTGAAAAAGTCATAACTTGTTCATTTTAAGTCTTGTTTATTTTTTTTGTAGGTTATAGAGCATCTCTTGGAGATTAAAATGACTACGTATGATGTCCAGCAACGAGTAAATCTCGTGAGTTTTTCTATTCCAGTGAAAGATAAATTATCAAAACTCAGAGGAAATATCGGCAACATTTTAATGTTAGAGTATCTCCTAGCAATAACATGATTCGGAACCTAATCGCCCGGTTTGAAAGAACTAAATCAGTCGGCGATCTTCCGGGAAGAGGTCCTAAGCGCACTGTACGATCTGACGCAGTAAATGTTGCCGATATTTTCTCTGAGTTTTTATAATTGATCTTTTACTGAAATAGAAAAACTCAATGAGTTGCTAGACATCATACGTAGCCATTTTAATCTCCAAGGAGTTTATAAGGAATGCTTTAACCTACAAAAAAAAAAAATAAAAAAGATTGAAAATGAACAAGTTATGACTTTTTCAAACCCTTCAGTCTTTCAGTGACTACCCTGTATAAGGTAGTTGACTCAGTAGTCGATCACTTACAAAGTTTTGTTAGTGAGAAGTGTCTGTTCTTTTAGCGAAAAATTACTTTTAAACTGAAGAAAAAGGAAGAAGTTGTTTTTAAATAGTCAATTTTTTTATACATTATTTAAAGTAGTGATATTGAAAAAAAGTCTTTAAAAAATATATTTATTCTTGAAAATTAATTTTTAATAATAAGATCCGAGGTCCGTAGTAGTCACCATTTTACAACTGGGAGCAATTATCGATAGGGTAGTACGACCCAGTTGTCGATTACACATTGACAGCAAAAGATGTTAAGTGTTAAGCAGTTAAATGAAAAAACAAAATTGATTAGGCAGAGTGATAAAATTTGAAAGTAATAGATTCATTTACCGAGTTTTTTTTTTATTTTAATTTCAAATACTTTCTGACCTTCGTTTCATGTGTGTAGCATGTGTACTTAACCTTTTACTTGCGAATGAAGTGTGGCATACAGTATTTTAAATTCTTTATTTGCAGTACGCAGAGATTTTCCATTTCCTACTGCTTCCACTGCTTTTTTAATTTTAATCATCATTATTGTCTATTGTAGTTTGTTTGTTTTACACGTGAAAAGAAAATAAAAGTTGTAATCAAGAATAGGACGTTGTAGCGCGACAGTTCGATGCAAAAGTTTTATGTCTGAGTATAGGTTAAGAAACCCTACTTCTAGCAGTACCGACCGAAAACTTTTGTACAGTCTGCCCTCGTACACAGAGAGAGTATCTGTTTCAATGCACACACACTATGAAATATTGTCTAGAGTGACGATCTGGCAACGTTCTTATTCGCTCTCACACGCTAAATAACAGAAAAACTTCAGTTCTTTTTGTTATTATATCGTTAAAACTAAACGGTCAATCATTTTGATTTTTTTCTAACGTTCTTAAGGGTCTCTTCTGCCATATATCCGTTTTTGATCACTCTCTTGTTATTCTTTGTTATTATAGAATTAAAAGTACACAATTTTTGTACGAATTGTGTATACACTACATAGGAAAAGTATAATCTTTGGAACCAATTATCATAAAACAATATCAATAAAACTTAACCAGCGTGTAAATATTACATTTATTAACGTATATCCAAAGTTTCAACTTTTTCTTGTTAAATGCGATTCGCGCTACAACGTTCTTAAGTATGAAAAACGGGACGATATTGTCTCGATCACTTAATAAATAATATTTTTAAAATATAAAATTTAAGTTACTTTTTTCTGACTACTTATGCTGACCATATTAAACTCTTACGAACGTTTTATACTTGCAAAAAGAATTCTTTTTTAGTTTTTAGAGACTTTTATTTCACTCGTCCGTTAGCGTGAAGCTTACCGAGAAGGTAAGAACACCCAAAAATCTTACACAAGCCGACACTTAATATAATTTATTTCCTACGAATGGCGTTGCTTATGCTTTTCAAACTGATCACAATAATAACTTTAAAAACTTGTATTATATTATTTAATTTTTTAAATACAGACATATATAACTAAACATGTAAAAATCCTACTTATTTATAGATGTAATCAACTATTGGGTATTAATCGACTATTAAATCAATTGCTTTAGTTTATAAAAGAAAACAGTAAAGTTTTATATTTTCATGCGCTTGCTTCTCTACATTATTACTACTATATCTCTATTTGACACTATCATTATTATTATAAGTATTAGTGATATTATTATTAGTATTAATATTAGTATTATATTATATTAGTATATATTATATTATATTATATCACATCACTTCACGTCACATCACGTCACATCACGTCACGTTACGTCACGTAACGTCACATCACATATATTATATATCATATATATCATATATATTATGTATCATATATATCATATATCATATCATATGATATATGATATATCGTATTGTATCGTATCGTATCGTATCGTATATCATATCATATCATATTATATAGATGCATCTATGTCACGTGTTAAACGTGACTCCCAAAAGTAATTGCAAACATTGTGTTGAATTCATGAGATAAAGAAATATCGTTTCATTCTTTCTAGAGTGTCTGCAATTCTTTATATAATAATTCTATGCATTGTTTATTCACATACTTACGACAAAAAGTTTGAAAACGATATTGTCTTCTATTTGTTTGATGGACTTTAAATGATAGTTCGTGTGTGTGTGTGTGTGTGTGTGTGTGTGTGTGCGCGCGCGCGCAGAGATTTAGATCATTCGTACACTTTATTTAAAATGAGAAAAGTAGTAGTTTTGACCATTTTTTTAGACAAATGTTGTTGGGGAGTAAGTAATGGATTAAATAATGCACATAAGCATATGCAATTGCTCTTGAGTGGTGTCATAAAGAACATGTCAAGATCGATTTAAATTTTTTAAATGGAAACCGGTATATTTAATTGCATATCCTTGTAGCTGACGTCAAGGTGTTTTTGAAATATTGATTACAAATTCTTGTTAGTTAAGATCCTAAGTTATAAGATTTCAAAATTTTAGTACTACCAGCGTTAGCATTATCTAAGATACTGTATGAAGATCGCACGGTCGGATTTACATCTTCTCGGAGTGCTTGATTAATATGAGTTCTCAAAGAAAAATAAATTCAACCGTGCGACCTCTACACGGTACATCTTGGGTAATGCTAACTCCGGCGGTACTGGAAATTTTAAAGTCTCATAACTCAGGAAGATCTTACCTGAAAAGAGTTAGTAACCAATGTTTCGAAAACACTTTGACGTCAGGAATAAGAATATGTAATGAAATACATGAGTTCCCATTAAAAAAATTCAAATCGACTTTGACATGATCTTTGTGACGCCACCTAAAGTCAATCGCATATACCTATGTAATGCATTACTTAATTCCCAACAACTTTTGTCTAAACCATTTTTCAAAATAACCACTTTCTTCCTTTTTAAATAAAGTGTACGGGTGGTTTGAAACACCCTGTATTTACAGAGTGTCCGACAATTGATGTACAATCTCTCGTAGGCAGGTAAAAAAAGTAACACTAAGTTAAAAAGTTCTATACTATTTAGTATAGTATATATGTTGCAAAATTCGCAATAGTTACCAAGATCTTAATTAACAAAGATCCGCGAACAAGCACGCTGTCTTACGCGCGTAAGCCCGTAATATAACTAATAGAACAGCATATATTATAGCACATACATAATAAAAGGTAACCGCGGGAAGCGCGCCGAGTTGTCTTACGCATGTAGACAGCCCGAAGCATGCTTCGCGGATCTTTGTTAATTAAGATCTCGGTGACTATTGCAAATCTCGCAAAATGTATAGAACTTTTCGACCCAGGTTTACTCTTTCTACCTGCTTACGAGAGATTGTATACTAATTGTCTGGTACCCTGTACACATGTACTTGTATTTCTTATTGTGTAGATTGTTTTTTTACTTGCAATGTTTTTTGTTCTGACATCTCTCTATATGTAAATATACATATATATCGCTGTATAAATACTAAATATGGAGGAGTTTATGTCGTATTTTACAATTGTTGTGTTGTTATTATTATCATCAGTATTTTATTATTGTTATTATTATATATCACGCATTAATATAATTCGTTAAATAGATAACAAACGTTATGCTACTTTCGATTTCTTTCAAAATTTCTAATTGTGATAACAACTAAAAAATAAAAATTACTTGGAAAAATTAGTGCCACTAGCGTTTTATTTTGCAAGAAACGGATACGACGAGAGTTTACGTATACCTTGCTGTACAATCAAGTTGCACTTAAGATGCATTTTTACGTCTCGCTGAAACTGACTGTTTGAGCAACAAAAAAAGTCACATGATGATTTTTCTCGCTGAACTATTCAACGTTTTTTGTATATGAAAAAGATTAGAGCGACAAAAGTAAAAGATAGATTTAGCGTTGTTTGCGTTTTGTTGACGCTTATTTATATATATTTTTACTTCTTCATCTTCATTTTTTTGAATTAAATTAGTTCATTTTTATATCATTTTTCAAACGTTTTTCGGAAATTCTGCAAAGTTATGTGTCTTTGGTATACATTGTCAAGATTGTGTTTGAAAACACCATTCGTGTGTACATAAGCATCATTCTATCTTTGTTTTACATTTATTACAATAAACGATAAAGATAAATCGCACACGAGTAGTGTTTCTGAACGCAGCTTAGTACATCACAGCGTTTGAGCAACAATGCTTTGTAATTGAACTGGTTCCAACTACAAAATTGTAGCCGCTGGAATACGAGCAACAAATCAAAGTTATCACGTGACTCTTCTTGTCGTTCAAACATTTAGTTTCAGCGGTATGTGAAATTGTACCTTTAGGAAATTAAGATTCACACGCAAACAAAGCATATAGTATAGCAGTTTTGAACGCAAATAGACAGTCATTGAGTATGCATTTTGGAATGGTTATCATTATTATTACTTTTATGACACAATCTAAGCTTCTCTTTTTCTTTTTTGAGAAGCTATTCTTTTTTTTTCTTTCTTTGTCTAGCAGTTGATTACAAATTAAAAACACAAAACAAAAAAAAATATTATGCATGCGACAAATGTAAATAAAAGAGTACGCTATGTCAAATTTCTATGTAAATGCAGGTTGATTTGCACGAGACGAAACAGAAACTTCATCAAGCTGGAGCTGCGAAAATTGGCGCCGATCTTACTACTCAGGAGAGGAAACAGTTAGAGGAACAAAGACGACAATTAGAAGAGCAGAAAAAACAAATAGAGGAAAAGATGAAGTCCGTAGATCAGAAAGCTAGATCAATAGAAGAGAAGGAGAAGACGCTCCAAAGTCTTGATCAGGATATCAAGAAGAGGAAGACGAGATTGGATCAACTCGAGCAGCAGTTACAAAAGGTAATCTCATCTACTTTGCTAAGACAAGTTTTAGCTTTAATATGTATTATTATGTATAATAAAACGTAAAGTAATTGATAAATATTCAGAACAATATATTATAGATAGCAATCTCACACAGAATGAAAAACTATAGAAACTGTTATATTCTGGTCTTCGATTACGGTCGGGTTTCTGCGGAGGAACGCAACTGACACACGACACCCTTGTGTGTTCTATCCCGACACACTAACCTAATGAGATAAGTCAAGCATGCGGGTCGAGTAAGTCTGTTCGGTAACGCAGATAAGTCAGGAGTTTGCCAATACTACTTGGCTAATGTCTTCTCACTTGTCGGTTCCTTTTTAGGTTTTAAACGCGAGTCTAATTTACCTGGGACGGAATCTAGCGATCGCGTAATGAGATTACAGAAACGTATGTGTTGGAGGAAGGTCCTAGGTTTAATTACTTAAAGTCGTTTTTACTTTTACAAACATATAAATCATTCTTTATTCAACAAAGTAACATTTAGAGTTTATCAAAAAAATATTCTTATGCAAATACAAATAATGTGAGTGTGTTTACGTGAGGCGAACTCACAAGAAGAGACTACGACGTTGTACCAATCGATTTGGACGAAATTTATAGGATCGATAGATGACTATGTGGAGTATTGCACAGTAAAGTAATAAGACGCAGCTCTCAAGCATTCGCGAGAAAATCGAATTTGAAAGTTTCGAGTTACCTTATGAAGATCAAAAAGCACGGTAGTGGTTTGCTCCAAGTTTCATGCGCAACGAAGTTTGCGCGCAAACGGCGCGAAGCACAACGTGCTTCTATTACGCAAGATTTAGCTATTTGAGGAGTAGGGAGATTTTCACGGAATAATATTTCGATAACCACTGAATCGATCACTATTCTTTTAATTTTAATCAATTCAGAACAAAACATGATAAAAAATATTGTTGCGTTTTTTGTGTCCTAATCGAAGATACTTGACAATAACGTTTTAACAGTGAGAAATTCACGTTTTTATAGTCGTCGTGGAATCAGAATGTGTGCATGTTTGTGTGCCTGCTAACAGATGGCATACATGTACGCGCACGCTAAAAGAAAAAAGAGAAAGAAAGACAGGAAGTGTGAGTTAGAGAGAGAAAGAAAGAATCAAGAAGCACGGTAGTGATGGTAATGTTTCGAGTCATTTCAAGTTCACCACACAAGAAATCTTCCGTAACGCGTTATACGTTATACGTTATAATTAAGTATGACTATAAACTTAGCCTTGTTATGTTTTATATTATATATAAGTAAAATCTAAGTTTACGGCTAGTACTTACTAACAAAACGTAACGCGTTACGAAAGAATTTGTGCGGTGGATCTTCACGCGCAATGAAGTCGAATCGAAATCGTGAGTGCTTGTGATTGTGACAAGTATGTATCAATTTTTGATCACTTCAATAATTGTGTTGTACATGCTGTGTTCTACATGTTATTGTTCTACATGTTACTTGCTCAGATATAATAATAAGCAATTATCTAACCTTTCTTTTTGTATGATCAGACAGATTGCTTATTATTATCAATGAACAGATAACATGCAGATATTATATAAAAAAGTTTTAATCTACTAGACAACTTGAAAACAAATTTTAATCTTCAACGAATTTATTTTCTTGACTTTAACTGTAGTGGGGCAATGGATGTTTTGTATATATATATTCGGCTGTCTTTATCGTGTTTCCAACGTTTGATTTTTAACTTCAACATGTAAGTATGTTTGCCTCTCTCGTGCGTGATAATATAAAGTGATAACACTACATTTTCAGGATCAATTACAGTTTTAGCGTCGTACGTATATACTAATGTGTGAGATTTGTCGTCAAGTAAGTTCAACTGTTTCAAGAATGATAGATTCGTGACATGATAAGATAGAATTTATAATTTGTAATTTATAATACTGAAGAAGACTCAAGTAGAGTCGAAAAGTATGTTTAAAATTTGAAATTTGATATATTGTTTTAATAATAAAAATAACTTCCGATCATTGCTCGTTAATTTGGCCTGTTTATATTATTTTTATTATTGTGATTTATTTATTAGATATTACGAGCTACGTTTTTAAATTTTAATATTGTAATATTATTATTATTTTTAAAAAAGTTTTGTTGACTTAACTAACTTTTATTTTACAGACTGTTACGTATTACTTTATATTTGACACAGTTTTAGTAAAAGCAGTACATGATCAAAAAATAATCGGAATTTTTAATTTAAACCTCGCGGGCTTATCGGTTTAGAATTCTGTTGTTTGTGTCACGTTGGCAGCACTGTTACGGACACCCATGCCAAGCTTTTGCTTATCAGCTGTTCATTTACCTTTATGACAGTGATTTCTTTACATCAAGTTTTTACGTCGCGGCGATTTTTACAATGGATTCAAACCTTGAACAACGTTCTTGCATTAAATTTTGCTATAAAAATGAAATTAAGTGTTCCAACACAGTAAAAATGTTACAAAAGTGTTATGGTGACGATACTCTATCGAAAACACAGGTGTACCAGTGGTATGAACGCTTTAAAAGTGGTCGTGAGGTTGTTGAGGACAATGCTCGTCCTGGGAGGCCATCGACATCGAAAACTGATGAAAACGTCGATGAAATCCGACAATTGTTGATCGAAAATCGCAAATTGACGATAAGGGAGATAGCTGAGACCACCAACATATCATTCGGATCCGTTTAGAGCATTTTGCGTGAGGATTTCGGTCTAAGGCGAGTCACTGCGAGATTGGTGCCAAAAAAACTGAATTTCGTGCAAAAATTCTCGTGAGTTTCTCGTCAAAAACAACACCAATACCATTCAACAACCGTCCAATTCACCTGATCTGGCACCATGTGACTTCTTCCTATTCGATCGACTCAAAAAACCACTACGAGGAACTCGGTTTGAGAGTGTGGAGGCAATAAAGCTAAAATCGCTGGAGGCACTAATGGCTATACCAAAAATCGACTTCCAGAAAAGCTTCGAGGGGTGGATTAACCGCTGGCACAAGTGCATCGCAGCCGACGGGGACTACTTTAAAGGGGACAACTTAAATTTTGAAAAATAAACATGTACTTTTCTTTATATGAATAAATTCCGGTTATTTTTTGATCATGGTAGTATGTTGGCAAAGATTAAGAATAAAATATACGTGAATCTATAACAGGAAGCTATTTTTTTCCGGACAGTTAACATGGCAAAATCAGCATATTTTACGTTCCATGAAAATTTCTTTTTTTATTACACTCTAAGATCTTGAAGAAGAGGCACAGAAGTATAAAATTTCCATGAGAGTAATAATCTAGTTTATTATTTCTAATAAAATATTATTTAGACATTTATCAATTATTCTGTAATTTTTACAGAGCGCCATAAATATCTTTCTGCTACTACATTAGACAAACAAGTGGATACAGTTATATTTGTTTGGAAGTAAGATGTCTGCAATTTGGTATTCATTTTTAAATATAAAACTCAACAAATCTCACTTGTCATCTTAAATTGTGAGAAGTTGCAAGTACAAAAACACATTTTTTTGTAAGATAGTTTAAAAACTGACAATTATGAACTTTTGAATCATTATCAAAAAGCTTTGCTTAAGAATTTTATTTATCTAAATATCAACTATTTTATACACATACAATAGGCATATTCCAAGCCTGAAATGCAGAATAAATCAGCATCGAGTGTTAGTTGATGCTTTGCAAAATTTCTGATTAAAGCAACACTTAAGATAACACCCAATAAGGTTTTGCTCAGAATTATGTGAATGATTCAGTAGGTAAATACACAAACTGCAATTCATAATAAGATATACAGGGTGTCCCAGAATTGGTTTAACATCTCTCGTAGGCAGGTAGGAGGAATAAAACTGAGTCGAAAAATCCTATATCATTTTGCTAGATTCGCAATAGTTACTGAGATTTTAATTAACAAAGATCCGCGAATAAGCATGCATCGGGCTGTCTTACGCGCGTAAGACNGCCCNNNGCGCTTCGCGCGNTAACGGTGTTACCCATAGCGACATATGGGAGGAGCTAATATAACAGCATATACTATAACATATACATATTAAAATGTAATTGCGCGAAGCGCGCCGGGCTGTCCTCCGCGCGTAAGACAGCCTGATGCACGCTTATTCGCGGATCTTTGTTAATTAAAATCTCAGTAACTATTGCGAATCTAGCAAAATGGTATAGGACTTTTCGACTTAGTTTTATTCCTTCTATCTGCCTACGAGAGATGTTAAACCAATTCTGGGACACCCTGTATATACATATGATGTTAAGAGATAAAAAAAGTGATATCAAAAAGTAGCACTAAGTAAATTTTTAATTATAATACCAAGTAAAGTTTTGTATGTTTACATTTGAAACCTTAAAATTAAAAAAGAATATGCAATAGAAAGTATAACATATAATCAAGAAAAATTTATTTATTGTATTTAATACTTAAATCAAAAATCTTTTTTCTAAAATAAAATCCGCTTTACAAAAAAAGTGATATCAAAAAGTAACACCACGTAAACTTTTGTACGTTATTTATTGAAAAACAATATCAAGAGGCACGGTAGTACCTCGCGCCAAGTTCACGCGCAACAAAGTGGCGCTCGAACTGCGCGAGCACACTGTGTCTCTTATACGTAAAAATCAGGTGTTTCAGTAAAGGGGAGAGTTTTAATCGGCCACTTTTTAATAACGACTGAACCGATCGACTTTTTTTTAGTCTTGTTCGATTTGCGTTAAAAAAATTAAAAAAACAGTATTCTTGCGTTTTTGTTGTTTGTTTCTGATTTTTCGAGATATACGGCGATACAGTTTCAAAGTGAAAACTTTACGATTCAGAAACGTAGTCATTGTCGTCATCGTGCGACCAAATTGTGTGCATGTTTGCATGCCTGCTGCTAGATGGCATACAAGCGCGTTTTAAGACAAAAAAGAAAGAAAGACAAGAAGTGTGAGTAAGAGAGAAAAAGAGAAAATTACGAGGCACGGTAGTGGTTCGCGTTATTCGCGCCGGCAACATCTTCGATAGTACCGATCGCTTCGACAATGTTCCTCGCGACGTGATTTCGCGCCGGCAACACCTCCGATATAACTTTTTTTAATAAACTGTTTTGAAACTTGGTACAAAATAAGTATAAAGTATATATAAACTTTCAATTTATGAAGTAAGAAAAGTAATTCAGAAAACGGAATAAGCAAATTTTGTATACAAATCAAACTCCGGCAATACCCCTGATCGTGGCGGGCTCAAGGTTGTCTTACCGCAGCGTGGTCGTTTCGCGCCGGCAATACCTCAAATATAACTTTTTTTTATTAAATTATTTTGACACTAAAGAACTAGAAATTATATACTTTAAATGGATGTTAGAAAATTAATTCAGAAAACATATTCTTCTTTGCATCGGCAACATCTCCGATATAACTTTTTTCATTCAATTATTTTGAAACTTTGCAGAAAATAAGTACAAACTATATACTTTAACTTTATGAAGTAAAAACTGAAAAATTAATAAATTAAAAATTGATTTAATACTACAAAAACTTCTTTCTTTATAAGACTTGTTTTACAAAATTAAATAATACTACAAACTGCAAAATGTGTAATATCTCGAAAAACTTATCTTTTCAAAAAAAATGATAAAAACAGGCGCCAAGTACACGCACAACACGTATTGTATTTAAATTAATAAAGTAAAAATTGATTTTAATACTACAAACAATTCTTTTTCTTATAATTATATATTACAAAACGTTCTTGTTCTAAACACCTGTTTTACAAAAAAAGTGATATCAAAAAGCACCAAGTAAACTTTCTTTTGTACGTTATTATATTGAAAAACAATATACAATAGAAAACAATATTGAATAGAAATACAATTTACAATAACATACTTATGTCAAAAGTAAGACTATGCCTTATCTTTTTTTCTGTGATTATATACTACAAAAAAAATTCTTTTTCTAAAAACCTGTTTTATTGTTGAAAAACAATATACAGCATAATTGTGTCTATGGTAAAACTAGGCTTTAACTTTTTTTCGTATGATTATTAATAACTAATCCTAAGTACGTAACTATGTACTTTGATAAGATTATAGTTATTACTAGAACATAGAGATGTAACAAGAGAAAAAATGTTTTCAAAATATAAAAAATATTTAATCCAAACAAACTTGGTGCGGCTGCTTCTCAACTATACTGAACTTATTTCTTTGTGCGGCAGTCTGATGCAGCCGTGCCAAATTTTTTTGCATTAAATATTTTTTATTTTTTATTTTTTTATTGCTTTTTATTCTTTTAATTTTTATTGTTTTATATAATAACAAATAAAATTTTATTTGGTGGTATTGTGAGCATTATACGTATAGCGCCTCGTGTAACTGTAGCGGTTAATTAGAATTTTAAGAAATAATTTAAGTATAACAAATAAGTATAATAAATTTCCAGGCGGAAACTAGAGAGCCTCGCGAGATAAGTCGATCTGAACCTGATCACGTATTATAATCATTAAACAAAACCGAGTCGAAGAACTGAATTCCGATCGACTCTCACAAAGGGAATATAATGAACAATGAACTCTCACGCACGGATCATGTGCTCGCCATAGCTCTCATCGCTTCAAAGAGACCGCTATAAAATTTGAGAGGCGAAGACCGCCGCACGTCAATATAAACAAAATAAAAAAGACACGCGCCGACACTGAAATCTAAACAATCGATGACTCTACACAAATCGAATGATAGAGATCAAGAAATCCCCACTCTCTGATCTCCGAATAAAAACTTCGGATCCTGGATCCGGAGCTCAGTTCCGAAGCAATTCTAAATCAAAGTTCAAATCAAAAGTCACGTCAAGTATTGCAAGCGTAAATACTTATACTTTGTAAGAAATTGTACTCTGAGTAAACTTACTTTGAGTAAAAACTTTGTGAATAAAATAAAGACTTTTTTGAGAATTGTTGGTGGCAATTCTTACACTATCTTTTGATATCATTTCTTTTGTAAAACAGGATTTTTTAAGAATAGAATTTTTTGTAGTATATAGTATATTGTTTTTCAATAAATAATGTACAAAACGTACTTGGTGTTATTTTGTGATATTACTTCTTTTGTAAAGCAGGTTATGGTTTAGAAATATGCATTTCTCTTTACTGTTCAAGCAGCGTTATCATTTCTCTTTTTTGTAGAAAGAACAATGTTATTAACTATCTCTATTAGTTTTTGGCGCGCGTGGCAGCTTGCTGTTCGGTACGTTACATCGCGTCAATTATCAATCAGATGATCGCGGAGAGCAGTGGCTTCTTATTCCTCAAGCGCTGCTTGCTCCCTTGCGTACCGCCGAATATTGGCTGATCGCAAGATCCGCCGAGTCATATGCCGCGCTCGCTTGTTTACTTCGTCTCTCGTTGCTAAGACATTGCATGATGTAAGCCATCTTTTTTACAATGACAATCATACACGCCTACAAAGTCAGGATCACCATCGCTTTTCACGCGCTCATTGGTTCACATTTATTAATATATATCTCATTAACTATTGCAAATTTCGCAAAATGGCAACTAACTTTTCTAGTCAGTTTCACTTAATCTATCTTCATATTTCAGCTGTATCAAAATTTTTCAGACACCCTGTATATGTACTACTCCTATTCTAAAGATGGAGAAATAAATCGTTGAGTCTAGAGTTGAGACATTTTGATTTTGAGTAGTAATTGGGGATGTGTTTTCAAGCATATTAGTATCAGTAAAATTTAATCCGTGTGATTGTTCTTTAATGTGAAGAACCTCAAAAATTATTCTTGTATAAAAATTTTTCTTTCTCTATAAAACTTGGTTTACAAAATATATACTACAAAACATTCTTTCTATAAAAATATGTTTTACAAAAGAAGTGATATTAAAAAGTAGCACCAAATAAACTTTTGTACGTTATTATATTAAAAAACAATATACAATAGACAACACTATATAGAATAGAAATACAATGTACAATACCATACTTGTGTCACTAGTAAGACCTCATACAGCACCGAAGCTTTCAGTAATATTTCAGAAACGGTGCAACATTGCAAGTTGCAATGTAATATTGCAAAGACGTTTTAGAGACATATAATATCAATATTTTGCCGAAATGTTCTAGCAATGTTTTTTTATAGTATGTTTAATTCTAGTATATTATCAGAAATACTTTTAAATAGCTATTAACAAACATGTATACATACTGTGACGTGGTAGTCGCGCTGTTCCTCTTCTTCCGCCACAAAAATTGCACATTCCGATCGAATCCGGAAATGCGAGCCGTCCGAGCGCCAGGATCCTCCAGGGCTTGTTAATTATTTGTATCGTCGTCTTACGCTTTGCTTATTTTTTTGTTTGACTAATTTGTGCCTCACCGTCTGCGTATCAACGAGGGAATATCTTCGGAAATATCTGCGAAAATATCTGCTAAAGAGCCCCGGAGGGCTATCTGCTGTAAGGAATAGATAACAAAGCGAGGACTGAGCGAGAGAGAGAGGGGCGTACGTCGGCAAGCGCAGGCTGCCGTTACCAGCGGATACGGCCCTGATCCAGGCGTAAGGATACATCGCGGGCGCTAGCAAACACGGAAGGACGGCGAGTTATAGCGTCGATAGGTGGCGTCACCGGCCAAGAAATCAAGCAGCAAATATTCAGCAAATTCTGGCCACCGGTCGCTCCAGCTGGAAGAAAATCGGGATGCGCCGCATCCTGAGCGGACGAATACCTACGGGCGCACCAAATTGAGCCGGCGAGGTGCCGCTAATTAGCCTCATTAACAACGAAAGATTAGCATTTGTAATTCGCGGCTATGAGCGATAATAACTCCGGCGAACCGGAGCGCCGCGCCTAACAGAATACCGCGTCCTGATTGGCCGTTGCGACTCACCACTGCGAATCTAGCGCGCTCCGGCGTATCGACCCCGAATCAATCGCGATCCTCGCTCTCTTGGTCGCTGTCTCTTGATCGTGTCGGACGCATCAACGGATCCTTCCGTTCCTTGCTTTCTCGATCAGAATCCCGGAAAATGGAACATAACGGAGAAACCGGAAACGACGGCGAAATCCGGTGAGATGCTTTTGCGTTTTCTGTGAGCCACGAATCCGCGCATCCGTTGCTCAGTGTCAAGGTCAGTCGCGCCGTTTAGTTAGAAAAATTTTCTCGCGGGCGAGGAGACGTCCTTTGCCATATTTGGTTATTTGGTATTACGAGCGGCTGGAATCGTGCTTCATGGGGCTTCGTGACACTAAGCGTTCGTAGGAGCAATATTTTAGTATTGAAATTAAGGTAATAAGCCTTGGATACGAGTGGAGACGCGCCAAGCAGCAATTATCGTGTACGTGTTGTCGCGAAAGCCATTTTGTATTGCCTGTTTTGTTTTTTTTTCTGTGCTGATTGTTATTCAAATCGTCGTCAGATAGTCGGCAGTAAGTAACGTTATTTCAAAAATTTCTATCGCCGTGCCGTTTATATTGTGTATTGTTGTGTTGCCGCCCGGTCCGCGTTCTTAACGATATTTAATTAACGTTTTGCGAAAATATCATATGCTTGTAAGTGCCGGAGACGAGGTGCGAGCGAGGTAACCGGAGGCGAGCGGATAAATAGCGTGTCTTGCAATCAGAAAAAGAAGTAACAGGCGCTCCAGTGTAATAAATTCCAGCTAACTACTTGACTTTGTGTGCGATATAACGTGCTGTCGAATCGACAGCTTTTTTAAGCTAATTCATCGTCAAGCCTCCCTCGCCCCCGCTTTGTTTCCCTGTTAACTGCCAGACAGAGATTGTAACCATAACCCGTATTAGTTTCGGTTCTCAGTAACCTAATGTAACCCACGTAACCTAAAGAACCCTAAAGAACCGACTATTAAATGCTGTTGAGGAACCCGATTAACCCGATAAGAACGGGTTTTAAGCACAAAGGTTAGACTGTTTATTTACAATTACATAAAACGGTTTAATTTGCTCACAAAGTGATTTCAAATAATGTAAAAATGGATTCCACGGAAATTACCGACACAGAATTTACCGACACTGTTTTTACCGACAACATTTCATTAATTCCAAATTTGATCGACAACAACTTCAACCGACAAGTAACATTGACAACATTATCCGTATAATATTCACTGGCAATGATGTATTATTTTATTGATTTCGCACTTTTCTTTTGATATAGTGAGTGGTAGGAAGTGGGAGTCTCTTTTGCACACGTTGTAATTGACCACAAGTTATTTTTGCACATGTTGCGATTGCCCACGTTGATATTGACCACGTTGCGATTGACGTCAAATTTATAATTTTTCACGCAAAGCGGGGCGAAGCCACTCTCTCTGCGGGGGAGAGGCGTAGTCCCCTAGCCTAAACGATTACAACACAAATAAAAAGAACATAAAAATTGCAATGCGTGGTCAATATCAACGTGGGCAAAAGCAACGTGAGCAAAAGACTCTCACTTTCTTTTCATCCACTATATCAAAAGAAAAGTGCGAAGTTAATAAAAGAGTCGGTTAAAGTTGTTGTCAATTAAAGTTGTTGTCGATTAAAGTCGTTGTCGGCCAAATCTAGAGTCGATGAAATGTTGTCGGCAAATTCTGTGTCGATGAATTTCATGGGACCCTGTAAAACATAACTTATCACTTATCAGTAATATCATGCGCGCACTTTCGCGTCCACAGTTCGGGACCGGCCGTAAACGCTTAAGGCTTGTTCTACAATACAGTCGTAAACCGTAAGAAATTGACCAATCACAATCGATTATTCTTCTGTAATTGGTCCGTGATTGGTCAATTTCTTACGACTTACAGCTTTCAACAGTAGTGTAGAACAGGTCTAAGTAGGGAGAGAGTTCTGAAAATTCAACTGTGCGAAGGAGAAGGGATAAGTAATGCGAGCGAGATGGATAGGAACGTGCGAATGCGGATTTGAGTACTCAAAGTGACTACAGTACTCATGGTTTGTGACCGTGCTTAATGCTAGTCAATAAGCTGATTGGCGGTTATTCTACTTTTAGCGGAAGAAAGAATGAACAATTCATTCCTTCTCCACCCGTAAATTTATCCGCTATATTTCTTTATTTCTTTCTAGTTTTTCAGCGTTCAGCAAACTTTGTGTGATATGCTTCTTAAATTGTTTTATGTTTTATTTTGTTGGTTTTACTACTGTTAGTGTTAGTTTTTACTGGTTTTATTATTATTGTTTTATTATTTTTCTGTTAGTATTGTTCTATTAACTTTTTCCAGTCGTAATAATTGTAAACAAAAAAGAATATTGTTTCTGTCAAACAATATATACATATATATAATAACTTAATTTAAAAACTGAATATATAAGACCGATACGAACCATTCCCAGGATGTTGAGCGGGAATTTGTACGTGTACACATATATATGTATACATCTATAACAAGTTCACTTGTAAATTTTTACAAGTGAGTTTTTTGAATTGAAAATTTAATTTTTAAATTCATACGGGATGCGGGATTTGCATCTCACATATGAAAAACCCAGAATACCCCCCTAACTAATTTTTAAAATCTTGCGAAAAAAATTCCAAGTTCCTCGGTGGCCTAACAGGAAAGGCGATGGCACGATAAGCCGGAGATTCCAGGTTTGACTCCTGGCCGAGGAGTTTTTTTTCGCAATATTTTAAAAATTAGTTAGTGGGGTATTTAGGGTTTTTCATATATGAGATGCAAATCCTGCATCCCGTATGAATTTAAGAATTGAATTTTTAATTCAAAAAATTCACTTGTAAAAATTTACAAGTAAACTTGTTATAGATGTATACATATATATGTATACACGTACAAGTTCCCGCTCAACATCCTGGGAATGGCTCGTATCGGCCTTATATATTCAGTTTAAATTTTCACGAGCCTTAAAATATTATTTTAATTTAAAAAGTTTTTAATATCATCATTATCCGATTATATTATGTTACTGTCACTATTATTGTTGAACAACCTAATCTGACGAGTTAAGCTACTTTGGTTACTAAGTGTTAACGCAGCGGTAGTTTAGTCTTTACCATTTATTTTTTATAACCTGCTCTGAGCGGGTTAATCGGTTATCTAGCACCATTTGGGAACCGTTCTCTTACGGTTACTACGGGTTATTATAATTTGGAGGAATCTTTCTTGGTTAACCGGGTTACGTGGCGGGTTAGAATTCCTGCTGCCAGACTTTTGCCCAGCTTGAGACAAAGTGTCTAGTCTGGAACATCCGGAATTTCCATTCTGTAAATTACGTGCGTACGGAGAAAGCTCTCCTCTGACACGTGAGTACCGTGATGCGCCTGCTTGGCTTGAATGCCTGTTACGCTTTATTTTTATCATAGTGTTGTCGCTAACCTAAGTCAAATGCATGCCTCATTTACGATCACCCCTAGGTGTGTTTCCGTATTTAACACTTTAGATCGCGCCTTGAGATGCGTTTTTATTTCGCGGCGGGATGCGACCTGGCATATCACTAGGTGATCTATGACCTCTGCATGCTTTTGCTTGCGTTTGACCGGCCCAGTGATCTCACGGCCTGAGTGCAGGAGCTGCGAACCTGGAAATCCCGAGTTCGAATCCGCTCACCACCTAAGGATTTTTTCTTGGCCGGTCCCTTTCAACCGAGGTTATCAGTCGATAGGCAAACTAAATCGAGCTTCCAAAAATTCATTCGGGTATAATCCCGAATTAATTCTCCTCCCACAAGGCGATCATAGTCACAACATCTTGAACACGAGCCCGACACAGATGGGCACGCTCACTGTGAAAGAAGGCCATGTATCGCGTGGTAGTAGTATACTGCACAACCTCTCCTTGTGACGAACATAATTAATAATAATCAATTAATACAAACCCCAGATATCTACTTGATTTATCAACTTTAAAAAGACTCCTAGAATGGCGTATGGACTAACCTGAAAAAGGTCCATTGAGCCAATATGCATCAATATCAATACCTCTTGCTTGCGTATCGTGACTACTTCCCGTTTCTATACGCGCTTTATCAAATGCTTTACGCGGGAATCGGAGAAAATAACTAGTTAAACTTAATAAATAAACAGTCTATGGAGCCGTTTTCGCAGGATGTCTTGCGGAAAATATGTCTTATATGTGTGTACACATATAAGTAAATTCACGTTTTTCACGTGTTTTTTCGAATTGAAATTTCAATTCATAAATTCATATAGGATGCTAGTTTTGCATCTCATATATGATAGTCCCCGAATACCCCCCCTAATTGATTAAAATATTGCGAAAAAAACTTCTCAGCCAGGAATCGAACCTGGAATCTCCGGCTTTCCGGGCCGTCGCCTTCCCTGTTAGGCCACCGAGGCACTTGGAGTTTGTCTCGTAATATTTCGTACATCTATTAAGATGATGTCTGATACTGTATAAACGCNTATTTCGACAGCGTAGATTTCTAAATTAATATTGAATTCGGGGACTATCATATATGAGATGCAAAACTAGCATCCTATATGAATTTATGAATTGAAATTTCAATTCGAAAAAACACGTGAAAAACGTGAATTTACTTATATGTGTACACACATATAAGACATATTTTCCGCAAGACATCCTGCGAAAACGGCTCCATAGACTGTTTATTTATTAAGTTTAATAGATTTCATGAGCCAGAGGACGGTACTCATATTCAATATTAATTTTGAAAATAACTAGACTTTCGGCGATTTATAGTATCGGGTCATTGTAGCGTTGAAGTTGGCGTGTGTCCGTTCAGTTTCTTAATTAATTTTGCTTATTTGTTATTATTGTTATTAATTTAAATAAGCTTTCTTACTAGTTTTTTTCAAAATTTGTCAACCGTATTATTGCGTTACTTCTTTTAATTCTTTTGTTCATATCTATTAGTTTTAATTTTTCTTAGTTGTCTGTTAATCTTATTACGGCTTTTTCTTACTTTCTGTTAGTTTGTAACTAATTTTTATATTTCTTTCGGCTTATTATCCGCTTTGTTAAATATTACTTTTACTAAATTGTTATTTTTGCATTTTATTAGATGTGTTTTGTATGTCGGCTCGTATAACCGGAGAACATTTACACGGACGGTCTACTCTACACCCTGCCTCTCTCCGTTAGGCCCGAGCCATCGCGTTGACCAACGCAGTTTTCATACGGAAACCTATCTGGTGGCCGCAATAAAAACATAGGATTCGTTGAGTTGTGGTGGCTTGCTCGTTCCCGATTCTTCCTGTTTCTTTCCTGCTAACGATCCCGCTACCTCGCGCGAACTTTGCCCGTTGTCCGAACCGATCCCGTCTCGGGCGGAGCGGCGCGCAACATAGCTCGGAAGGAGCAAAAATCGTTATAATACATATATCTATATGTATATATATATATATATATATCATATTACGTATATTTGCAAACTGTATAAATACCAAAATGTATACCAACAAAACAACAAAACTATACGAGGCAATATTGACGTTTTTATCAAGTTCGACGCGTTTTTGTATCTCGTTTGTAATCTATACTTGTCGTCTTCTCTTTATTTACATCTTTAAGAGCATAAGACAAACAAAAGTAAATTAAACTTTAAAGAAAGAAAGCTGTTGTTATTATAGAAAAATAAATTGCAATATATATAATAAAATAAAATAGCGATATTAACTGGACAAAAGAAAATTGTTTACTAATTTCTATATAAAATTAACAATTTGTTCATATTTTTTAATATGTAAGATACTTCAAATTTTAATGAATAAACTTTAAAACTACACATGTGTATATATAAAGACATGAAAACAAACTCATACATTTGCGTTACTTTATAATCTTTTTACATTCGATCGGATATCTGATTGTGAGTTTCAAGTGCAAAAAGATTATGAACTTAAACAATTTAGCATCGAGTTTCTTCTCATTTCTCTCCGATGTTTTTATATATTGTTAAAGTTTATCTATTACATATTTTAAACATTTTGCATATTTATGCGTTTCAATATCACAAATACATTGCACTGTAACATTACTGTAATCTTACATTGTAATATTTTTAAAGGCGGACAGCTCAACGTTGCCGTAAGCTTGCAATAACACTGCAGACATATTTTGCAACTACCGCGCAATATTACAATGTTTTACTGTAAGATTTATGCAATATTATTGCAATCTTTCGGTGCTGTATAAGAATACACCTTAATTTTTTCCGTGATTATTAACTAATCTTAAGTACATAAATGTGTTCTTTGTTAAGATTATAGCAGTTCTTACTAGAATACAGAGGGACTTCTGTTTCCGGTAGCGCGTAAAAAAATTCGTTATAAGAATGTGGTGATATTTCCGAGTCTGAGCGGTAGAATTGGAGTGAGAAAGAGTGACGAGAGTGAGTGGAGTGGAGATAGAAAGTGGAGGAAAAGGAGAAGAGGGTAGAAAAATCCGTAGGGTTGAGTAAAAAAGCGGATGAGGGGAAAAGGTGGAAAGTCGAGCAGATCGGAGAGATTAGGAATAGTAGAACGTGAGAAGGGAGCGTTGGTAGCAGTTGGAGCAAGAAAGGAAGAGAAAGCAGAAAGTGTAGATGGAGTAGGATGTGTTCAAAAAGTTGGAAACAGAATTGGAGATATAGAATATTGAGAGAGTATGACAGAAGAGGAAAGGAAAGAAAAGTTTAAAAGGGATGTAGTTATAGAGGTTAAAGGGCGTAGGAGGGAAAGATCGGCAAGTAAAAGCTTAATCTTAGAAAAATGGCTGAAGAGGAAGAGGGATTCGGGGGAGGAAAGGCGAGAGGAAAAGGAGGATAAAAGAGAAGAATGGTTCCGCAGGAGCAAAAAGATGCAGGATCGCCACGGAGCAGAGAGGAAGGAGAGAAGGAGAAGAGCAGGGAAAAAGAGGACAAAAGGGAGACGGGAGGGGATATTTCGGAAAAGGTGAGCAGGATGAGAAGAGAATTGGAGAAGTACATGAAGAGAGTAGGGAGATAGGAAAAAAAGGTTGAAGAATGGAAGAAGAAGGAAACAGGACTTAAGAAGGAGTGGAATGGGTTGAAGGAGAAGATACAGTTATTAAAAGAAAAATTGAAGAAGAAGAAGGAAGAAAAAAGAAAGAAAGAATTAAGAAAAAAAGAGGACAAGATCGAGAATAGAAAATTTGAGAGAAGGCTAGTACAATTGGAGAAGAATATAGAGCTAAAAGAGAGGGAAAAAAGAAAGAGAAAAAATTTAATAATAAAATGAGTACAGAAAGAGGAAAGTGGGTGGACTGTAGGTGGTGGGTGAAGAGTGAAAAAATTGATAAAGAAGATAGGAGCGGAAGTAAGATAGAAGAGTTCAGAAGACTGAGTGTAGGAAAAGAGGACAGGAGAGAGATAGTGTGGATCAAAGTAGAAAAAGAGGAAGATAAAAAATTAATATGAGAGGAAAAAAGCAATCTAAAAGGCAGAAAAGTTTTGATTGAGGATGATTTGATCTGAAAAGAGAGAGAGGTCAGAAGAAGATTAAGCAGGATGGCAATGAAGGAGAGGAAGAAGGGGAAGAGTGCTTGGGTAAAAGAGTATAAGATAAGAATAGAGGGAGAATGGTGGAGATAGATTGAGAGAAGAGAAAGAGGCAATAGAGAGTGTCGGTACACTCTCTCGGTGAGGTACACAAAAAAAGCAGAACAGGTAGAGGTAGAAAAGGACGGGGGAAGAGTAAGAGAAGAAAGGAGATAAAAAAAGAGATAAAAAAAGGGATAGAAGATAAGAAAAAAAAAAGAGAAAAGAGGGGTGAGAGAGAGAAAAAAGAGATAAAAAAAAGAATTAAAGAATTTTGCAAAATGGCCTATTGGAATGTGATGAGGTTAAGAAATAAGAATAAAGAATTTTAGGAATATCAAAGAGATATGTCTGGGAGAAACAATGGGCAAGAAGGAAAAACAGAAAAAGAAGAGCAATGGGAGAAATGTTAATGGATACAAAGAAGGGTAAGGAGTAAAAGGAAAAGAAGAGGTGGACGGAAAGCGAAGAGTTAATAAAAGTAGGAGAGATGGAGAACAGTAGGTGTATATGTAAACAAAGAGGTGGGGATAAAGTTGGAGAAGATCAAAAGATGAAGGGGGACGGAGATAAGGTGATAACGATAGTAAAGAAAGATTTTAATGCAAGAATCGAAAAAAGGGGGAAGAGGTAATAGCAGAAAAAATGGATAACAAGAGGGAAGGGAAAAAATCAAAGGACAAGAGAATAAAGGGAGAGTGTTGATTGATAAATTGGAGGAAGTAGAGTAGGCGATAATGAATGGGAATATGAGAGTGAACGAGGAAAAAGAATAGACATATACGGGAGGAAAAGAAGAATCGGTCATAGATTACGTAATAGGAGGAGCGAGGGCATGGAACGAGATGGATAGGTTGATATTAGAAAATAAGGTGAATTTGGATCATCACCCTGTGATAGTGTAAAAAAAGAAGAAAGGAGAAAGAGGGGTAAAAACAAAAAAGTAGAGAAGAGTACAATTGTGTGGTCAGAGGAAAAAAGACAATTGCTGGAAGAGGATTTGCAAAAAGATAGTGGAAGCAAGCAAAGGGAGGTGGAAAATGAGTGGAAGGGGATGAAAGAAAAGGTAGAGAGATGCTTAAAAGAAACGAAAAAGACGAAAGAGGAGGCAAGAGTAAAGAGTAAAAGAAGGTGATGGGATGAGGAATGTAGAGAAAAGAAGAGCAAAGTAAGAGTAGAGTTACGGAAGTGGAAAAGAGAGAGGAAGTGCAAGAAGGGATACAGAGAAGAGAGAAGAAGCTATAAGGATTTGTGTGAGGGAAAAAGAAAGGAGGAGAATAAAAGATGGGTAAAGAAGGCAAGAAAAGCAAGAATAGAAAAAGAGATGTGGGAGCGAACAGGGAAAGGAAGAGGAAATAGTGAGAAGAGTGTGGCGAGATTGAGTTGGAGGAATAGGATGAATATTTTAAAAAGTTACTTCGGGAGGTAGGTTGGAAAGTTGTGCAAGAAGAGAGAAGAGGGATTGATGATGAACGAGGGATAGAGAGAGAAGAAATTGTAAAGGCGATGAAAAAGATGAAGGACGGAAAGGCAACTGGAAGAGAAGGGATACTCGCGGAAGTGTGAAAGTATGGGGGAGTATCGGTACAGGACTAAGTGTGGAAAGTGTGTGGGAAAATATGAAAAAGGAAGGGGTGGATAGAGGACTAAACGATGGAATTATAGTTCCAGTTCTGAAGAAAGTGGAAGAAAGTAGGGTGGAGGAATATAGAGAGATAATACTGACATCCACACTTTATAAAGTATATGCTGAAGTTCTGGCAGAGAGAATAAGGGAGGAGGTAAGGAGTAAGAGAATGGTACCGGAAAACCAGGCGGGATTTAAAAAGGGAAAAAAAGTAATGGATAACATATATATTATAAACTATATAGTGGGCAAAAACTTGAGTAGGAAAAAGAGGAAAATAATTGCATTCTTTGTAGACCTAAAGACAACTTTTGATTCGGTGGACAAGAAGGGACTTCTAGAGACTATGAGAGAAAGAGGAGTGAGAAAAGGCTTAGTTAGACGGTGTGGAGATCTATATAAGGAAACGAAAAATAGAATGAAAGTGGAAAGGACAATGGATAGGAAGTTTTGGACGGGAGTGAGACAAGGGTGTTCTCTGAGCCCAGATCTCTTCAATCTTATGACAGCGGACTTAGAAGAGTATAAAAAAAAGGAAGGTAAGGAAGTGTAAGTCCGAGGGAAGAAAGGATTTGCACGCTAGCGTATGCGGACAACGTGGTAATGTTAGCGGAAAAAAAGGCGATGAGGAAGATGATGAGAGGATTGGAAAAATATCTAAAGGAAAAAGGGTTAGAGTTAAATGTAGGAAAGTCAAAAATGATGAGATTTAAGAAGGGACAGGGGAGAGAGAAGAAAGCAGAATGATGGTGGAAAGAGCAGAGGATAGAAGAGGTAAAAGAGTTTAGGTACTTAGGTTTTGTTTTTCAGAGGAATGGAGGGAAAGAGGCGCATATTAAGGATAGAATAAGAAAAGGGGCAGCAATAATGGGACAGTTCTGGGGGATTGGGAAAACTAAGTTTGGTAAGGACTGGAGTAAAAGAATGTGATTCTTTGACGCTCTGGTATGGTCAGTGATAGGGTACGAAATGAAGGTACGGGGATGAAAAGAACAAAGAAAAGTAGAGGAGCTAGAGGATAGATACATGAGGTGGATCCTGGGGGTTGAATGAAGAACCCCTGGATACATGTTGAGAGAAGAACTGCAGAGGAATATGCTGAGAAAAAAAGCGAAGCAAAAGGCAAGAAGTTTTGAGGAAGGACTGGAGAGAGAGAAAAGAAGTGAGATAGCAAAGAGATGTTTGAAGGATATCAAACAGTGAGGTAGGAGAAGGAAAGGTTTCGGACTGGGAAAGGAAAAGGATAGAGCATTATGAAGAGAGGGGAATGGGTATAAATAAGATGAGAGAGGTGAAGAAGAGGGGAAAGTGGAAAGAACAATGCATGTTGGAAAAAGAAAAAGAATTACAGAGAGAAGAGAGATGGAGAAAATAGAGTCTCGATTTAACAAGTGGTATAGGGAAGTTAAAGAAGAGGAAAACTTTGAGTATTTGAGAAAAGATTGGAGCAAAAAAAGATGGCAAGGAGTGGCAAGATTTAGAGTAGGAAATGAGATAAGGAGAGAGAGATACTGGGAGGGGGAAGACAAAAAAACGCGCAGGATGTGTGGGAATGAGGAGGAAGAATGAAAGTACGTGTGGGAAAAGTGTCGAAGATAGAGAGCGACTAGAAATTGGAAGGAAATGAAAAAAGTGGTGTTGGGGGAGGATGGAAAAGGAGAAAACTAGATGAGAAAAGTGGAAGAGTTTTGAGGAGATGGAGATGAAGATGAGGAGAGAGGAAAGAAGAGGAAAATGTGAATGGAAGGGAGCATGTAGGAGTGAGAGAGTATGAATGAGAGTGAGAGAGAATACTAGCGGAAGCAGAGGGCCGAGACTTAGGATTAAGATTAAAAGCGTGTGTGTATTAGGTTAGGTTAAGTTAGAGATTAAAATGGCGTTAACTTTAGATTGTAAGCGAATTAGTTTGTAAGTGATGGATATGTATATAAATACCCCTTAGAGGAACTCAATAAACTATTCTATCTATTTATCTATCTATCTACTAGAATACAGAAGTGTAAAAAAAGAGGAAAACTGTTTTCAAACTATAAAACATATTTAATGCAAAAAAAACCTGGCTGCATTTATATATCCATCTATAATGAACTGAAATTAAATCTTTATGCGGCAGTCTGATGTATAATAGCAACTCAGAGTTTTTGTTTTAATGTAAAATATATGAAATAAATTGTAAATAGCTGTAAAGCACGCGTGCGCGTATAATATGTTTATCTGCACTTTGTAAATAGCCTGCACGCGCACGTAAAATATGTTTGTAGGCTTTCGATGCAGCCGCGCCAAGTTCTTTTGCATTAAATATTTTATAGTTCGAAAAACGTTTTCCTCTCTTTTTTACACTTCTGTATTCTAGTAAGAACTGCTATAATTTTACCAAAGAACACAGTTATGTACTTAAAATTAGTTAATAATCACGAAATAAACTTAAGGTGTAGTCTTACTATTGACACAAGTATGTTATTGTATATGGTTTTTCAATATAATAACGTACATAAGTTTACTTGGTACTACTTTTTGATATCACTTTTTTTGTAACATAGATTTTTAGAAAAAAAATAGTTTGTAGTAAATACTATTTTGTAAACCAGATTTTATAAAAAAACACTTTTTTGTATAAAATAAAAACTTAAGCTTTTTGACTTAAACTTTTAAGCTTTTTTATATAAAATAATAAGTAAAACCAGTTTGAGTTAAGATTTTTAATTCAAGTATAATACGTGTTATGCGTTATACTAGGCGCCTATTTGTACTTTTTTTTGAAAAGATGTGTTTTGAGATATTACACATTGTGTAGTATATACGTTATAGTTTAGAAAATACATAGAAAAAAGATTTAAAAAAATATTTACATTATCAACCAAATTTCAAAACAGTTTACTTTTAAAAAGTTATATATTTCGAAAAAAATGCCACCTTTATTCCACTGTGCGCCGTATTGTGAAACAACACATCGCTAGAAACTTTGTCGGAGCAATCAATACTGTCGGAGATGTTTCCGGAGTCTAATTTTTCTGCTCTATTTGTTTACCCGTTTTTTGAATTAATTTTCTACTTTATAAATATAAAGTATATAGTTTGTATTTACTGTGTGCCAAGTTTCAAAACAGTTTTTTTTACTACACCGCGAGAAACATTGTCGGAGCGATCGGTACTATCGGAAGTGTTGTCAGCGCGAATAACGCGAACTACTGTCGTGCTTCTTGATTCACTCTTTCTCTAACTCGCATTTCTTGTTTTTCTTTTTTTTCTTCTTTCGACACACCTGCACATGCATGCCATCTGGTAGCAGGCATTCAAACATGCACACAATGTGATCCCACGACGACGATAATAACGACGTTTCCGAATAAACCTGTAAATTTTTCACTGCAAAACTTTATCGGCGCATATTTCCAAATCAGACACTCATTTTTTCTTCACACATCACATTGCCAGCCTGCTGTCCCACACACATTTAAATTAAAAAACAACTTTAAATTAATATTTGCAGTAGGTACAGAAAAATAGCTTGTAACACTTTATTTGGTCTACTCTGTATTTACAGGGTATGTACAGAAGACCGTCCACTAAGGACATAGCGTTATTCTTCATTAAAAACTGAGTCTAAAAGTTCTGAACCATTTTCTTCTATAACATGTACTAAAAGAGTAATTATTGAGTAAATTATGCCAATCAGCGCCGACCTTTAGTCGGACGTATGTCACTGAGCCGCGCATATTGTGCGTGAGCGCTCCGCCGCTACAACGGTCGGCGCAGCGAAGCTATGCTTTACGTCGCTAGCATGAAAACTTTTACGCATCGTAATAATAATTAATAGAAATAATTTTTTCTTGTATTAAAAATCACATTCCTTTTATTTTTTGAAACCTTACAGAAAATTTCTATAATGGAAAGAAAAAAAGACACACGGATTGTTTACAAAATAATTTTGTAAAACATAAGTTTTGTAAAAGATAGAAAAGACCTCTTTCATTTTTTGTATTTGTCAAAATCTTCTTCTGTATGTTGAAAATGGGTACGTCTTGACGACAATTCTATCTATTATCGAACTTTTTTGTAAGATTTCAAGAGACAAAAGGAATGTGAAATTTAATGCAAGAAAAAATTATTTCTATTAATTATTACAATGCATAAAATGGCTGCATCACTGCTGCACAAAGAAATAATTTCATTATAATTGAGGAGCAGCCGCGTCAAGTTCGTTTGCATTAAATATTTTTTATAGTTAAAAAAAATTTTTTTTTTTGTTATATCTCTATGTTCTAGTAATAAATATTGGGAATACAAAGTAGTTCGGTCCGTTTCCAAAAGATGGCTCCGGGTGTTGTGCATGATTCATAGTGACAGCTGATTTTGGCGCTTTCAGAAAGGTTAGACATCTGCTAATAATATTCAGTTTATATTGCTTTGAGTTTCATACAAATACTTTGATTTTTACTGTGTTTGAAATGTCGAATTTTGTGTTAACCAAGCAGCATTTGGGAGGTTTTAATTTTCTGCTTTAATTGAAAGAAAAGTGCAGCTGAAGCTCATCGAATGCTTGCCAAAGTTTATGGTGACACTGCTACAACTGATAAAATCATGTAAGGAATGGTTTCGACGTTTCAAGGATGGAGATTTCAGCGTTGAAGACAAGCCTCGCTTTAGACAGCCAAAACAATTCGAAGACAAAGACTTGGAGACAATACTCGAAGAAGATCAGAGTCAAACGCAAGAGGAGCTTGCAGAATCATTGGGAGTAACTCAACAAGCCCTTTCTGTACGATTAAGAGCCATGGAAATGATTCAAAAACAAGGAAATTGGGTGCCTTATGAACTAAAACCGAGAGACGTTGAAAGACAATTTTTAACTTGCGAGTTGCTGATCCAAAGGCAACAAAGAAAAGGTTTTTTGCATCGGGCTGTGACTGGAGATGAGAAGTGGATATTCTACAACTCCAAAAAGAAAAAATACTACGCTAAGCCCAGTCAATCGTTGCCATTGACCTCAACATCAACACCAAACCCGAACATTCATGGTTCGAAGATCACGCTGTGTATCTGGTGGGACCAAAAGGGTGGTGTTTACTATGAGCTGCTGAAACCTGGCGATTCTATTACAGGCAATCTATATCGGCTACAATTGATTCGTTTGAGCTGTGCATTGCGAGAAAAACGGCCGGAATACAAGCGAAGACATGATAAAGTTATTCTTCTTCATGACAACGCTCGGCCTTATGTCGCAAAAGTCGTAAAAATATATTTGGAAATGCTCAAATGGGATGTTTTACCGCACCCGCCGTATTCTCCGGACATTGTTCCTTCTGATTACTTGTTCCGAAGGATGCAGCACGATTTGGCAGGTCACCGGTTCACTTCTTTCGCAGAAAGTGAAAATTGGTTCCAAACTTGGATCGCCTCCAAAGACGAGACATTTTTTCGAGATGGAATTCGAAAATTGCCGAAGAGATGGAAAAAAGTAGTAGCCACCGATAGACAATACTTTAATTAATCTGTTCATTTATTTTGTTTTGAAATAAATGCATTTTTGAACACGAAAAAACGGACCAAACTAATTTGTACTCCCAATATAATCTTACCAAAGTATAATACATAGTTATGTACTTAAGATTAATTATTAATAATCACACGGAAAAATGTTAAAGCGTAGTTTTACTATAGAAACAATTATGTTATTGTATATTGTTTTTCAACAAGAAAATAGGGTTTTAGAGAAAGAATGTTTTGTAGTATATAATCACAGAAAAAAAGATAAGGCATAGTCTTACTTTTGACATAAGTATGTTATTGTAAATTGTATTTCTCTTTAATATTGTTTTCTATTTTATATTGTTTCTTATGATAACGTACAAAAGTTCACTTGGTGCTACTTTTTGATATTGTTTAAATTATAACTTCCATTTTTTGGTAGAAATATGAATGTACTATTGATTGTTTTTGTTAGTTATTTCGTTATTCTATTTTTTATTTATTATTTTGTTATATACAAACAAGAAAAAATATGTAAAATAAAAACAATTTTAAATATTGTATTATTCTAATTACAAAGATTAAACCTTTGTATTTTCTGTAAAAGTCTTTCCAGACAATAACTAAATACTAAGCAACTATATAAATAAATAATTATTCTCAACATTTTGCTATTAATACTACCATGATCAAAAAAATACCAGAATTTTTATTTTAAACCTCGCGGGCTTATCGGTTTAGAATTCTGTTGTTTGTGTCACGTTGGCAGCACTGTTACGGACACCCATGCCAAGCTTTTGCTTATCAGCTGTTCATTTACCTTTATGACAGTGATTTCTTTACATCAAGTTTTTACGTCGC
>NW_018021837.1:0-19767 GCF_002006095.1 Pseudomyrmex gracilis
AATAATTAACAAGTTAAAAGTTAAATTTTTTTTCATGATTTTAGTGTTTTAGTCTTACAAATAATTACAAACATTTACAGTGTTTTAATCTTACATATAATGAAAAAAATGCTATATTTCACGTCACGTGTACTATAGTTTTTGGTAACCAAAGTTGGATTTTGGAACATACCTCTGCTGTTGTCAGCTGTTGTGCGCATTCCCTTTTTTGCTGCAGCATGCTATGAACATTCCGTTTTTTAGCATATGCGCACATGATCTATATACTATACGTAATGTTTACTATGGACAAATGCGCGTATATGAAATGGAACGCATCTTATAAACGTCTTACAATCGTAAACACTGACGATTACGTGAATTGCGTTGGATTTTACGACCAGCGTTTATTGGTTCAATTCTCGAACACATACGAATTTATTCGCATATAAAACGAATCATTCTGAGCTTTGTGATTGGTCGAATTTTTCGGCCTATAAACATGTAAAATTAATTATGATTATACGACGAAATATGTTCCGTTTTGTATGCAAACAAATAAAAAATCTTATGGCTATAGTAGATTCAAGAGAGTTGAAATAAAAAGTTACTAGTTACCGATAAAATATAACTAAATAAAGTTAAAAGATAAGAGTCTAAAAATGTAACTAGATAAAGTTAAAATTTTATTTAACTTTTTAACTTTTTAACTTAACTTTTATCTTTTTAACTAGACACTACCCAACCTTGAATTTAATAGACAACTTGAATCATGCCTTTTGTGATTTAAATACACTATTGCGTTTTATTCGTTATCTTGAATGTACACTTATTTCACCCACGTTATATTGTGCGTAGGGTACAAGTTAGACGAGCGACGCTCTGCCGGGCAGAGCCTCCGGCGGCAACACTTTCCGAGACAATTCTACTTGTGTCGGCCCGGACACCGGCTTTTATCCTCGAGCCAATCACTTTGTGATGTCTCCCCACCAACCAACAGTAAAGTCAAAGTAAAACGGTTACGTTAAATTTAAATTTTGGAAGATTTTATTAAGTCAAGTAAATTAAAATAAGAGAATGGTCAAGTAAGTTCGTGTCGTTAATTAGGTTTAAACCAAGTGTCTGTTCCTTGATATGTATAGTCTCAGAAATTAATCTTTTAAAAAAATTACGTTCATAGTCTAAAATTTGAGTATTGTCCCAATCGAAAATATGATTTAAATCAAGTCTATGTTTTGAAATTACAGACAGCTGTGAGGAGGTTTTATTAATGTCATTTTTGTGTTCTTTTAATCGTGTTTTTAGTTGCCTTTTGGTCTGTCCGACGTAAGATGCACAACAATTCATACAAGCAATCTTATAAATAATGTTGTTTTTCGAGTCATGTTTTGTAGAGTCTTTGTGTACTTTGATAATTACATTTAGTCTGTTGAGACATTTGTAGCCAATGATAACTTCCGCTTTGTTAAAAACATTGCTGATACATTCCGAGATATTATTAATGTATGGTAAAACAATCAAGTTCCTATGAACTGGAGTGAGAGAACTTGTATTAAAAGAGTTGTTGAGTTTCTTACAAATGAATTTTTTAATTCTANTATTAATGTTGTTAAAAATGAAATCAAGAGGATAACCATTGTTAAGTAAAACTTCAATAATAAAAGTAATATTTTTAGTATGGAAGTCAGGATGTGACAACAAGATAGCTCGATCAATTAAACTGAAAACTGTGTCTTTTTTATGGCACAGAAGATGGTGAGAGAAAAATGACAAAAATCTTCCAGAGAAAGTCTTTTTGTGAAACCAATCTATTTTTAATTTTCGGTCCACAATATGGATAGTTAAATCTAAAAAGTTTATGCAATGGTTATTCTCTAATTCGACTGTAAATTTTATTCTATCATGGTATGTATTAAACAACGTTACAATCTTGTCAATATTATGTTTTGGAGCTGCTAAGACGATGCCATCTACGTAACGAAAATAGAACGCAATTGAATTAAATTTATATGTAATGATGATTATATAGAGCTTCAAGAATTTTTAAATAATAATGAATTTTGGCTATTGAAGCAGTAATACTGTTGTTGGAGTGTATATATTAAAATCCGTTTATTAACAATTAATAGTAAATAGCATGAACGCTTTCGACCCTTGTATTAGGTCCTTTTCAAATGCATTTCTACAATGAATGAACGTATAATTACAATTGATGAAGTACAATTAATAAAATTAATACAATAAAATAAATATCAAAAGATAATAATTAAAAATCGCAAAATAAATATAATGTACAAAGTCACTTACAAATTTCTTAGATAGAAAACGTCGCTCAATGTTGATCAAGGATATCAGCACTAGCCATCCCGACCAACACTTTACAATTTTATTTCTTCGAGTTTGTGTGTAACTAGTGGTGTGTCGTTATTCGTGCGTGTAAATGTGATATTGAAACGTGGTAGGTAAGTATTTACTTGCGTATGTTCTACTACTTTCTTCGTACTAACAAGAATATCCCTGGTTGAGAACCCACATTGATTGGACAACGCAATTTCGCTTACTTCTTTTAGTATTTTTACCCTACCAGGCTATTTTTCGCACGTAAACGATACTGGTTGTTCACTCAACGTAGAATACAGCCATACGCGTGCTTGTCTCAACTGAATCCAGATGGTATGGTTTGACACTACGTACGTTGTTTTGTAATTTAGATAATTACTTAACTCACGCACGTATGCCTGTATTTCACACGGTGAGTCCGCCTGCACTTTAAAAAGTGTCGCCATTTTATCGCAAACATAACGACCTTGAACATTTGTACAAGTTGCTAATTGACTTTCAGTCAATATGGCATACGTCTGTCGATTGCTGTCTATTGCAACAATGTTATTCTGTACGTTTGCTACCGCAAACACGTTGTCGTGTACATGCACTGGCAACGGTATTACGCGGTATACACCATGTACTATGGTGTGTACCAGTGGAACGTGCAACACTACGAAAACACTTGAGACCTTGCAATAAACAGCAACCGTTACAAATTCTTTTATCTGTACCCAGTTTTTTAAGTTAATACTGAATGGAAAGTGTAATTTATGTGGTAAATGACTATTTGTCTCTTGCATACACTGTACTATTCGTTCAATGGGAATTACACTTAACTGTGCCAGTTTGTTGTGAGGTTCCGTTACAAACCTCATTATTTCTTTCATATCTGACTCTAGCTCTTGTAAAATATTTGTCGCTGAAAGCAAATATTCTCCCAATAGACTACCTTGAGCTTGTTTATTTACCGACGCTACTATTTTTGATACTGATTTTGCTAACCTTTCTTCATTTTTCTGAATGACGCTTTCCACAGTATTCAGATGTGTTACCGTTGCGTTCAGCACTTTTTTTTTTTAGGTGATTTTTTATAGCGTGTTCTTCCGCTTCTTGTCTATTTTCCAACAAACCAATGTGTTCAGTTATAATTTTTTCGTCACTTGCTTTCGTCACATCCATTGTGCCAAATAGTTGCTTCGCTATTGACCCTACTCCGTTTACCAAACCTCGTCGTTTGCGTGGTGACAGCCCTACCATTATCCTAATTCTGCTAAAAATGTGTTTTACCTCTCGTTCACTGCTTAACACTTCAGTATACACATCTTGACAACTTATTCTATTTTCGTCATGGATGTCGCTGCTTTGACATATCTTATTAGTGGTTTTTAAAATTTTTTGAGCCTAGTTTATTCTTATTTCTAACGCTGCTATGTCTAATTTAATTACTAATTTCCACTTTTCTACAGCTTGCAGTAACGTTCCCTGTTTCTCATAATAAAGTCCGGGATTGTGCTGAAACTGTGTTACCGTATACATGGTTGGTTCAGTTTCACCGTTCAAGAACTGTAGTTGAAACACTGCTAACGCTATCAACGAAAGTCTGTAAGGTAAGAAGATGACTATATTACTTTTATACACGCGCCTTTTGTACGCCTGTAGGACTCGGAGAACCGTTTTATCTGTCTAAATTTTCCAAGTTAGCAGTTTATATCTGCGTTCTCCTTTTTATGGTGTTATATTGTATATTCATGCAACCTCGACCAGAGTCTCTGTAAAGTACCAACGTCCGTTCTGTCAGTCGTGTTCTGTCTCTCGACTGCGACTGTTTTTAGGAAAAAAAAATTGTTTTTGTGTTTTCTTTTAATTTAATTATTTCGTTTTGGATCTTCCAGCCGTCAGTGTTCCATCTTGTTGTGTGTGTGGGGTAGAGGCCTCGTGGCCTCGTTTGTACGACTTTTATTGCGACCACGACCTCCTCATTGTGTTGGTGTCTTCTGAGCTTTGTTATCTGTGCTGGGTAGCCACCACCCGGGTCGTGCACTTCATTTCACACCATCCCGGTCACCAGGAACACACTTCGGTGCTTTCCGAGGGGCCGGGCTTGTGCATCTACCGGCCCGCCGACGGTCCAGGTTGCTCCTTTTGCGAGGAAATCACCCGGTTCGTGGCTTGCCATGGTTGCATTCGTCAATTTGTCGATGACATCCTGTCGGCTTCGGAAGAGTGTGGATTGTGTCGGTCGGCGGTGATTGACTGGATTGCGGTCAGCGCTTACCACCCTCACCGTGACCCCGACGAGACCCAGCCCAGAGGCCCGGCCTAGAAGGCGAGTGTTCGTGGGTAAGTCTGTTTTAACTTTCTATATAACGTTTTAACCTGTTGGCGTGCACCTGCACTGAGCGTCTTCCTTTTTTCACGACGTATGTTACGTCGGATAGTTCAGCACTATATATGGACCTATCCACAATGCTTCTAACTTTTTCATTCTTCCCCTTCTTAACCTCTTTTCGCGTTAACTGAGTCAAAGGTTTTGCTATTTTCGAGAATTTATCTATGAATTTATGGTAGTATCCGGCTAAACCTATAAATGCTTATACATCTTTTTACTTTTTTGGTAACGGATAATTTTTTACCGCGTTTATCTTAGATGGGTCGGGTAGAATGCCGTTTTCCGTTATTATGTGTCCTAAATACGTAACTTCTTTTTGTAGAAATTCGCATTTGTCAGGTTGTAATTTTAACTTATTTTTCCTCAGTCGTTTTAATATTTCTTTTAACCGTTTGTTGTGTTCGTTTAAAATTGCTCCATAGATCACAATGTCGTCTAAATACACGAAGTATTTAACACCTTGCATCCCTACTAGTACCGTGTTCATCAATCTTTGGAACGTGGCGAGTGCATTTTTTAGTCCGAACGGCATTCGATTACACTCGAAATCGAATGACTGCCTGTATGACGTAGAGAACGCCGTTTTTTGCTTATCTTCCTCGGCTATGGGTATCTGATGATACCCCGAAGCAAGATCTAGTGTGGAAAAATACTTTGCACTTCCTAGCTGATCTAGGATATCAGTTATATTAGGAAGTGGAAATGAATCTCCTATTGTAATGTCATTCAACTTTCGGAAATCTATTACAACGCGTAATTTTCGTACTCTGGACGCGTCTAATTTTCTCGGTACTACTAACAGTGGCGCGTTCCACTGACTCGTACTATGTCTAATTAACCCGTTTTCTAACATTTCGTTTATCTGTTTATCTACTTCTTGTTTGTGTTTGTCGGGTAATCTGTACGGTCGTACGTTTATCGGTCTGCAGTCCGTCTTCGTCGGTATGTAATGTGATACCGCGTCGCAGGTCAGTGTCTCTCCCGAGAGATGAAACACGTCGCTGTACTCTTTGAAGATTTCTTTTAGACTTTGTTCTTCTTCCTGATTTAAATGTTGCATGCGTAATGATGCTTTTATTGTTTCCAGTCGCACTATTTCTGATTTCTCCATCTCTACTTTGGCGACTTGTGCCTCGGCTCTTTGCGTACCTAATTGCAATTTCTCTAGTGTTACATGCGGCATGCGCATCTTCACCTCTTTTTCTGTAGTGTTTACTACGCTCACGAGGCACACATTGTTCTCGGGTTGCACTAAGCAACTCCCGATAAAAATTCCTGGTTGTGCCTCTTTTGCTTGCACTATGCCTATATGATTTACGCTTGTAAATGCCCTTATTATCGTTTCACACCGTGGTGGTAAGGTTATCGCGTGATATGGATATAGTAACATCGAATCTTTCCCGATTACTATTTTATTCTCTGCGTGACATAGGATCGCTCGATACTTTTTGAGGAAATCGTTTCCGAGGATTCCCTGATAGTTGATCGGAAAGTCGTTTCATACTACGTAAAACGGATGGATACATTTTTTATTTTTTAGCTGAATTGTCGCGTTAAATTTTTCTATTACGCGCGCGGTATGCCCTGTTACTTCAGTTAATTTCATTTTTAATTTTTCTATTAATGTTTTCCCCTTTAAATATTTGACTTTTATTAACGATATCGTAGCTCCTGTATCGTATAATAACTCGGCCACGCCCTTCTGTGTTTCGACCATCGATACACTAACTAAGTTTAAACTTGTCTGGTTAGTATCTGTCGCTGTCGATTGCTTGACGAGTCGCGATTTTCGCACGCATTTACTTTTCTTTTGTCATACTTGACAATTCTCTTATCCTTATCCCCCGTTTGTTTTTCCTTTTTATTTTTCCCGTTGAGTAACCAACACTCATCTTTCTTATGTCCTGCCTTTTTGCAATAATTTTCAGTTGCATTTACTCGTCGTCCTTCGGGCTTAGGCAGAATGCTCCTGCTTGAGCGACAATCTCTCCCGTAATGTCCTGCTTTTCCGCATTTATAGCAACTATTATTTTTACTACTACCACGTAACGGTGGCGATATTCGATTTTTAGTTGTCTCTGCGGCTTTTTCTTCCGCGCTTGCTCCCGATATAGCCTCTTGGAGCGTACTGTAGCGGCGCGATCGCACGATTAATTTGAGATCGTCCCGCAGCCCGATTTGAAAGTGGTGTAACGCCTGTTCTTTTATGGTCTCTAAAATAATGCGTTTTTGCTCCGTTGTTCGTTCTTTTCCTTTGATCATGGACTCGTACAGTTCCATGGCTAACTGATTCACGCGTTGTCCGAAAGCTAACGCGTTTTCTCCCGTTTTCTGTTTTAACGAGCTAAACTCGATCTGCAGTTCAGTTGCCCCTTTTTGCGGAGTAAGTGCTTTCTATTTCTCGCTTTGTTCAAAATTACTAATATCTCAGGTTTCGAAATCAAGTAAAGCCTGTCCTTTGAGTTTAGTGCACAAAATTGCTTCTAAAAGCGTTCGTTCATCGATAGGGTTTATATTTTTCATTGCGTACGTGCACGCACTTAGAAACTCGCGTAGCTGCGCCTGTGATTTCCCGTCGAACACAGGTATCATTGTGCGCGCTTCTTTTAGTGACATGTACCCGTACAGGTGTGCCGTTTGATTTCGCACGTCCGCGGCCGTTCATCCATACGTAACGTCGAGCGCGTTATCGCGTTCTCGCATTACCGCGACGTCATCGTCTCGCGTGTGCCGTCTCGGCGGATCGTCGTCGTCGAACACTTGCGAATTTCGGCGACGATACACCCGGCGTCTAAGAGCCTGTACATCCGATTGCAATTCCCGAAAGGCTTGCATTAACTTGCGTACCAACAAAGTACTTGAAGAGTCGTCGGGATTTCTCTCCGCCCCCATGACTTCACCCGCGGATCTGTTCGGGCCCGCTGCCCCCTGAAGAGGTGGCCAGCTCGTTGCGCATCCGGTCTATCTCTCGCTCGACCTCATCCTGTGTACGATGTACTCGCTCGATCCGTTCGTCAGTCGAATCGTTATGTGTCTGTGCCATTTCGTCGCAAATTTCTCTTGGATTAAAAATACTACTGTCATATGATGTCAAGGAAAACTCTCCGCGTTCGGATACGTTACTCGGAGTCCTACTAATATAAGGCCTTTGCCTTTTTGCTACTTGTGGTAATAAACTCTCGTCCACGTCGAACGCAAACTCGCGGTCTACTGTGATATTCTCCGGTACTTCACTCTCGCTTGTACTGTCACCTTTGCTTTCAAACCCGATCGCTAGATTTCGTCTAACTCGACTTGTTCTTTCGGGATTGCGCGATTGCCTACTTTGGCACGGATCGCTTTGTGTTTCCCGGGTTCTTAATTGTTGCAATGTTCGTTTCACCGGTTCTGAATGAAGCCACGATTTATTTCTAATCGCACCCGGTACATTATAACTAGGCAAATCTAACCTAAACTCGCCAATATTCAACGGTGTCAATTCACTTGCTATATCTGCCACTAATTCTTCCTTATGTTTGCTCATAAAAAGAAAATTTTAATGTTTTGACTTACATTAACAGCCGCATTGTGCCTTACGCCTATGGTTAACCGATGCCGTCGACCGTCCTCGTCGCCGCCGACGCGCTGCTCCCTCGCCGCGCTGCTCCCTCCGGTGGTTCGCTCGCACTCCGTCGGCCGTTCGCTCTCCGTGGATCGCTCGTTCTCCGTCGATCGCTCGCTCTTCGTTGGCTGCTTGCCTTCTGTTACTTGCCGCTTTGGTTGCTGCGGCGGTTTGCCGCTTACTGCTTTCGGCTACTTGCTGCGTTGCTCACAGCTGGTTCTATTAGGTCCTGATCCTTGTGATCGAAACCCTCCTTTGTCTCGGCGACTCCTGTCACCTAACAAACTTTTCTTTGCATGCACTTGACTTGTGCGTTGCCGGTTTCTTCGACCGCTCGGGTTTACTGCTGAGTCGGAGTATCTCGTTCTCGCTCAGTTACTAGAGAGTGCTTTTCTTGTCTGCTCCTCTCTCTTCTTGTATTGTCTTACGTCTTCTATCGCTGTCCGTAGTTACGATAGGTCAGTTAGCTTGTTGCCTATCTTCCCTTGAGAATCGTCCGTTTCTTTTTTATTTCTATTCTTCTTACTAATAGAAAGTTTTTACTTTCTGTTGCAGACACTTGGATACTCTTCTCGGCAGTCTTCACGCAGCATCCCACCGCTGCCACCAATCCCGTAGGATTCTTGAGGATGCCGCGAGGGAGGGGGACGTCGAGAAGAGATGATTTTAAATAATTTAATAGACAACTTGAATCATGCCTTTTGTGATTTAAATACACTATTGCGTTTTATTTGTTATCTTGAATGTACACTTATTTCACCCACATTATATCGTGCGTAGGGTACAAGTTAGACGAGCGACGCTCTGCCCGGCAGAGCCTCCGGCGGCAACACTTTCCGAGACGATTCTACTCGTATCAGCCCGGACACCGGCTTTTATCCTCGAGCCAATCAGGCGACATCCGGTCCCCGAAAGGTGCAATGCAGACCATTGCATCTTTTTGGCTGTATGTGCGACCTTCGGCCGGTACGCCCTTGAGCGCGCAGTTGCATATCGCCCCGCGACTGCTGACTGGACATCCGTGCCGGATTCCAGTTCCTCAAGGTGTAAAACGAGCCACGTTAAAGAGACAACTAATCTTTAACATAAAAACTAACACTTTAACAATTACTTCTATCTTGCAATTACACTAACGCTAAGTAGTTTCCAAATAACCCCTTTTAACTTATAACAATACCATATGTAATAGATCCTTTAAGAAGTAATCCTTCCGATCTCTTTCACTTAATCTGTATAACTCCATCTAGAAAACTTCTCCCCGTCAAATTCACGTACCTCAATGACATTTGTCTTGTCCCAGTGCGTCATTTTTATGCCATTTTTCCTCCTAGCTCCATAGAAATCCGCGAAATTATAGAAATCGACCTGGATTAATCTAATTAACCATGCCACGAATTGGCCACACACTTCCACCTGACATACTCACATTTGTAGTACTCCGCCGGAGGCTCTACACATGCTCTCGCGACACGCATACTCATATATATACACTCATATCTTTCCTCTCTTCTGCTTCCAAGCGATGACCTTCCGACCTATTGTAAAATTCGCGACATCATATCTAATCACACAACGACACACCACCGACAAAAATGTGTAACAAAAACGCTCATTAAATGAATAAATTAATATTTTGTGTTTTATAATCATTTCGTTTAATTAAGGCGACCCCTCATCCTCCACATCTTCAATCGATCGTATACGGTCTCGTTCTTAGTCCGTAGAATTAAGTTTCTAGACTCAAAAAGAGACCGACGAGCGGGGCCTCATAGGATAGAGTAAGATCGGCATACGCCATTGACTTGTCCGTGAGAGCACACAAACTCGCTCGATTTTGCCGCAGCGGGATTGCCTACCTGCTATGCGGAGACAGAGAAACGACAGCTCTCTGTTACTCCACCATAGCTCGACCGTAACCGTGGGCCAAGACGTAACAATAGATAAATGTCATAGTGAACCAATTATTAAAATATTAAGGAGAAAAATTAAAACATTATAATAGATTTGTATAATTAGCGTTACATTTTCTTTAAAACATCAAAAATAAAAACTAGTAAGGTAATATTATAATAATTATGTTTATATATAAATATATATATACTGTGATGTGACACTTTTTGTGTCCGTCACAAGGATGCATTTCCGGCCGGCACAAGAGGCGGTGAGCTCGCGTTTCTTCACTATTTGAAGGAGAGCAGCTCATTAGATTGCGTAGCGCAGGCGAATGCGTTTACTTTGGGTTTGCGTTATTTTTGCGTATTGTAATATGCCGCTCGGCGGCTCTTTTGTAAGTTATTTTCAGCGTGAAGAGAGCAACACACTGTACAGACGGCGTCATTAATTCGAAGAATAGGCGCGGGGATCGGAGGGCAAGCGGGGCGGTTGCTTGTAGCGCCAACGGGCGCCGTACTAACTAACTAGTAGCAATCGGGTGTCCACAACTGGACACCGATTTTGGGACTAGTGGATATTTGGATTAACTGGACTTTTTATGTGATCCCCGCGCCTATTCTTCGAATTAATGACGCCGTCTATACGTGGTCGGCAGGTAGAGAAGACCGAGAAAGAGGGAAGATAGAGACAGACAGCGATACAGGAGCGTCAGGGCCTCATAGGCACAAGGCGCTCGGCGACGAACCTGAAAACGGGAGATACCGGTACTCCGACTCCGCAAAAACTAGAGCGGGGCTCTCTGTGGAGTTATCAATCCTGTGATGCAGAAAGATAAACCTGAGTAAGCTCATCTACAAATGAAATTAAGCAGAACGGGCCGATATGGCCAGAAAAGGGTCCGCGTCGATGCGTTGCCGATACACACGTGGCCGCTGTCAATCATAGCGCCGCAAAAGGAAAAATATAATTGGCTCATTAGACAGCGCGAAGAACAGCGCACGGCGAAGAGCAATTGCTGAAGGAGCTGAATTGATTGTTGCACGTACCGTCCACCCCGCGAGTTCACCGTCTCTCACGTATGTCGTGGTGCCGGGATGTAAGACTGTGTGCCGAATAACATCCGAGAAGGATGTTGCAAGGACGATCTCAAAAAGAAGAGCAGAATGGTTATCGGTTTGTGGAGAGTCGCTGGCAAACGTAAGTGTAGTTGGTTCTCTTCCGCACCTCTCGCGACTTGTATTGTTCGTGAATCGAATTTCGACGGGCTACTCCGCGAGTTCGATATCGCGCGATATGTTGCCGAAAATATAGTGTATTGCGGTTTACGTTTGTTAATAATAAGAATAATTATCTTTATTTGCCGCTGCTCTCGTCCCGATCAGTCGCGGTCGCAACAATCCGGGCTTATCTTGGCTCGTCATTTGTGTATGTCGTGTTTTCATTTTTGTTGTTGTTTGCATCAATCTCGTCCGTTTGTTAGAGTCTCTTAGCGCGTGTAATGCTGAAATATTGAATAGCATATCTTTGTATTTTTCCGAATATCGACAAAGAAATTGTGAATATTACCGAAAATGTGTGACCGACATATGTAACATTTTACCGCACTCTTTTACCGTATGTATTGTTTTCTTTTTGTTTCTTTTGTTACGTCCTGGCCTCTGTCATCCTCGGCATGCCTGAGAATGACAAAGCTTCCACCTTCACTGGTTCCTGGGAGAGGGATGGCGCACTCATGGTTGTGTGCGCCAACATAGAGTCGGCGGAGTGGCTTAAGGCCCATTCCTCCGATTTAAAAGTCAGGGGAACTCCTCTGTGTGTGCTGCCGGTTGATACGCTACCTAAGCGTCATCGGATGGTGGTGCATGTGGAGGAGTCTGAAGTAGGAGTTGAGGATGCTTTAAAGCTCCGTAACCAGCAAAACACAGGGCTGGCAACCAGCGATTAGGTCGTCACCAGAGGGACGTATAGGAGGGATGCTACGAGCGCCCACTTCTCCTGCTTGGTTGGCGACTCGGCGATGGAAGCCTTGAAGCACTGTGGCTTCAGGCCTTTCTTCGGTCTCGGCCAGGCCACCGTTAGGATGGCGGGACGAGAGCGCGGGGAAGCGACGGAGATGGAGATGGAGTCGGAGGGTGTCGGGACTGCCTAAAAATGGCTTCACTCGGCATCCAAATGATCCAGATTAACTTGCATTACAGCAAGAGCGCCTCGGCTATCCTAGCCAGGAGCATGGCTGTGATGCATACAAGTATTGCACTAATCCAAGAACCATAGATTGTGAAAGGTGCAGTAAAAGGACTGAGTGGGTGCGGCTGCTTATACAAAGCACACTCAGATAATAGAGTAAGATCATGCATTTTAGTAAAAGGACTAAATGCTATCTTTCTGCCACAGCTTAGCAGCGAGGACCTAAATGCTATCTTTCTGCCACAGCTTAGCAGCGAGGACCAGTCATCAAGGTGAGAGTGAAGCTACCCGAGGAAGAAGACATGGAAGTATTAATAGGGCCAGTTTATATGCCCTATGACTTCACGGATCCACCACCACATGAAGAGGTAAAAAACCTGGTGGCCTATGCGGAAGCCAGGGGGCTCGAACTCCTGCTGGGTTGCGATGCGAACTCCCACCATGTAAGATGGGGAAGCACAGACACCAACCTGCGAAGGGAGAGTCTCCACGACTACCTAATGGGCACAGAATTAACCATTCTCAATAGAGGAAACGAGCCGACATTCCTGGACTCCAGAAGACAGGAAGTCATCGATATAACGGTTTGTACGGAGAGGGTGGCGGGTCTGGTGAACGACTGGAGAGTCTCGGATGAGCTCTCTGGCTCTGATTACAGACAAATACGCCTAACTCTCCAACAAATACAGCAAATCAGCTGGGTTCGCAACTTACGAAAAACCAACTGGGAGGGCTTTAGGGCTGACCTTAAGGCCCAGCTCGCTGTGGCTCCAACCAGTTTCAGAACCAAAAACAACTTGGAAAACGTGGCGGACTTTCTAAAGAACGCCATTACAAACGCCTTTGAATTAAACTGCTCACCAAAACCCAGGAATCCGGTGAACAAGATCCACTGGTGGAATAAAGAGCTTGGTAAGCTCAGATTGGAAACGAGAAAGAAATTCAGCAAGGCGAAAAGAACAGGACTTGCAGTACACTGGGAGGCCTTTAGAAGCTTCCAACGAGAGTACAGTAAGGAGATTAAGAAATCAAAATGCAAAAGCTGGAGACGTTTCTGTGAAAGCATTGAGAGCGCCCCGGAGGCATCCAGGCTTCACAGAATCCTCAGTTTGGATCACCGTCCCCAATTGGGCTGTCTCAAGCTCCCAACGAGGAATGTCACTGAGGAGGCAGCGGACACATTGAAACATTTAATGGAAGTCCACTTCCCAGGTTTTGATCATAACATACACCCCTGCCGACCGAAGCCTAGGAAATATAAACCCAGAGACTGGCGTCTGGCAACTGAGGTTGTTTCTCCAAAGGGAGTTGAATGGGCTGTTAAGACCTTCTTTCCCTATAAATCACCTGAACCGGATGAAATCTACCCGGTTCTTCTCCAAGAGGGGCTAGAGGTTCTCATAAGTCCACTTACAAAAATCTTCAGGGCTAGCATAGCCCTAAGACACGTCCCCCAGGCTTGGGGTGGTACAAGAGTAGTCTTTATACCCAAGCCTGGTAGAAATGGCCATATAACAGCCAAAGATCTCAGACCGATCAGTCTCACTTCTTTTGTACTGAAAACACTGGAGAGACTGGTCGATAGATATCTAAAAATTGGCCCTCTGCTAGTACATCCGCTGTCTCCGGCTCAGTATGCCTACAGGGAAGGCAGATCAACAGATACTGCCTTGCACCATCTCGTGGGCGGAGTCGAAGTGCAGTTGGAAGCAAAGGGATATGCCCTGGGCGTCTTTCTGGACATTGAGGGAGCTTTTGATAGCACCTCATATGATGTCATCAGGGAAGCAATGACCGGGCATCACATTCCCGCTGCTCTAGCAGACTGGACACAAAGCATGCTAACAGGAAGAACCCTGATTGCCAATCATGGGGACTCAAGTGTGCATGGTTTCCCCGCTAAAGGATGCCCGCAGGGAGGAGTTTTATCTCCTCTGCTCTGGTGTCTGGTTGCGGATGAACTTCTACGAGAATTACAGAAGAAAGGCTTCCTCGTCTTTGGCTACGCTGATGACGTGGCTATTATAGTGCGAGGTAGTTTTCTTTCAACACTTAAGGAGACTATGCAGAAAGCCCTTAAGATGGTGTCAATCAAAATGACAATGCAAGACTGGTGGTGTCAATCAAAAGGACTTAGGGCTAATCCACTAAAGACCAAGGCCATGATTTTCACTAGGAAATACAAACCTGAAGCCATTGAGCCGCTTAGACTCTGGTGAGAAGATATAGAATACGTCCAGTCAGTAAAATATTTGGGAGTCCACTTAGACACCAAACTGAATTGGAAAACACATTTCGATATAAAGAGATCCAAATTCTACGCCTCATACTGGGCGTGTAGAAGAGCAATGGGAAAATCCTGGGGTATTAAACTAAATACTGCCCTATGGATATACAAAGCGGTACTTGTACCGAGGTTAACATATGCTGCTGTTGTTTGGTGGCCCAGAGTGGAAAAGATGGAGTCAAAGAACCTACTAAAAAGCCTACAAGGTAGTTACTTGAGGGCTGCGGTAGGGACTATGAGAACGACACCAACAGAAGCGCTGGAAGTGACACTCTGCATTCTATCTCTAAGATTGACTGTCATCAGCGCTGCCAAACTCACAGCATATAGACTAAGGTGTCAGAGGGAGTGAAGAGATTTCGGAGTAGGTCATACCAGGCTCGAGTTTCTTCAAACCTCCCTTTACCTTAAAGCAAGATAGAATATCCAGAATACGCCAAGTGGACAAGGCGTTCTCCATAAACTTGACCACCAGGGCGGACTGGAAAAACAAAAAATCTTCAGATCCAGCCGGGCACTCATGCATGGTTTACTGATGGATCTGGAGCAAACGGCTCCTATGGAGCAGGTATCTACTGTCCAGGATCAAATCACAGAGAGTTTTTCTCTCTGGGTAAATTGGCCACGGTCTTTCAAGCGGAAGTCCTGGCCATTCTGGAATGTGCAAGACTTTTACTCTCAAGAGAAACAAAAACTAGGAGGATTACTATCTATACGGATAGCAAAGCAGCCATAGAAGCTCTTGCCAAGACCACCACTGAATCTTTAGTGGTTTGGGACTGTATGCAAGCTCTAAACAGATTGGGCGAGCGAAACAACATCACGCTTGTTTGGGTACCTGGCCACCAAGGTATCCAAGGAAATGAAGTGGCTGATAGTCTGGCAAAACTGGGAACCTTAGAGGAACCAGTCTGCCAGATAGTTGGAGTTCTCTTTGCAACAGGGAAAAATCATATCAAGGACTGGCTGAAAAGGGAGCACAGAATATCTTAGGAGATACTGAAGAGCTGCCGCCAAGCTAAGGCCCTGATGACTCAGCCATTGCCAGGTAGGACCAAAGAACTACTGACAATGAGTAAGTACAGGCAAAGACTGTGTATCGGTCTCCTCACAGGGCATTGGGCCTTCAAGGCACATTTATTCAACTTAGGCTTAGTTGAGGAGAGTAGTTGTAGATTTTGTGGCAAAGAGAGGGAGGACAGCGTGCACATATTTTGTCGCTGCCCGTCTCTAGCACTCAGGAGATTCAGATTTTTGGGCTCCATGTTTGTGAAGCCCGAGGATCTGAAAATAATTAAAATCGGTCATCTGTGTAGCCTGGCAGCAAATGCCGGGTTTTAGCAGCTTGGTCGATTAACAACTAGCGGGAGTCGCAGAGGATCTTTGAGATCTAGGTGACAATAGGATCTCACTAGCCCCCCGCTTTTCGTCATCTATCTATCTATCTACGTCTTGGCCCCTGGAAACGGTCGGGTAGACCCTTGCGCCGCCGTGTTACGCCACAGCCGCCGACAAATTATCATCCGCCGATACCGCCGCCGCCGAAAGAGAAAATTTTCGGCGAATCCGCCGCCGCCGCCGCCGAAAATTAATATGGCGCGCCGAAAAATAGTAAAATGCTATATGTGTTTTATATATATTAGTTGAAGTGTATTAAGACCGAAGCACAGACTTTTTCATAACGCATAACGCATAAGACATAAGAAAATTAACCAATCCAGCCTTCCATTTTCATCCCTACTTTTCGTTCTAGAAAGCTTTGATTGGTTGATTTTCTTATGTCTTATATTTCTCTTCGCCGAAAGGGTCTTCTACAATAAGATATTAGTAATAAATCAGAAGTCAGAAGTAAGAAATTGACTAAACACAATCGATTATTTTTCTGTGATTTGACTGTGATTGGTCGATTTCTTGCTTCTGACTTCTGATTTATTACTAATATTGTAGAAGGTTCTTTAGTAATAAATCAGAAGTCAGAAGCAAGAAATTGACCAATCACAGTTAAATCACAAAAGAATAATTGATTGTGATTGGTCAATTTCTTGCTTCTGACTTCTGATTTATTACTAATATCTCATTGTAGAAGGCCCTTACTACTTTCATTGTAGATTGACTGCCTTTACATGCGGCGTAAATAGCGTAAGCGTACCTTGCGGTAGCCAATTATATCGTCTCAGCGTATTTACATGATAGCTGAGACAATATAATTGGCTACCGCAAATTACGCTTACGCCATTTACGCCGCTTGTAATAACTAGTCTACAGTGGGAGTAGGCAGTATAGAGTAAGAAGTAAGGTTCTTAGTGTTCTTTTATTTTTGTCTATACAAGTAATTATTTTGCGTTTTTTAACACACGTCTTTCATTGGCTAACAGTAAAGCAGTAGTGCAAAATGGGAATTGTTCATTTCATAATTCCCGTTGTTTCTTCACCGAAAAATAGTTTACTGTCTACTCCTACAGCCTTACTACCTTTATTGTAGACTACCCATAAAGGCAGCTTAAAGGCCATTCTACATAAGACGTAGACACAAGTCGCAGGCAGCTAATTTCGCGGAATTGACCATTCACGTTTGTCAAATCAGCCAATTGACTTACGTGATTAAACAATTATGCGAGATCAGCGTCCTGCGACCTGCGTCTGCGTTTTATGTAGATAGACCTTAATACCTACAATCTAGACTCTTGCGCCGTCGTGTTACGCCGCCGCCGCCACACTAATTTACCTCAAACGCCGCCGCCGATATAAAATAAAACGGCACACGGGTCTACGGTTGGGCATGGACGGATCGTAACACAGGTCGGTTTATCTTTACTTGCGATACACACTTATCGGAAAGAGAGCGTGTGTATGCACGAGCCGAGAGAGATGCGTCGGATCCGACGGATCGGTCAACGGTCGTGTGCCGCTCTTACTCCGTCGCACTCTGGATTCTCACTCGCGTATCTGTGTTTAGGCCTGAGATGCGAATCTCAATGGCCTGAGATGAGACTATGCGATTTTCTTGAGGAGGAAGGGTTCTGAGGTTAATAAATATTTATTTATGCAGCTTGTTAGTTAACGTTTTAATAGCGATTAACATTTTTTTTTATATCAATTATATATGTGTTTATATTTTTTGTGTACATTATACGTAATCGTAGGTAGGTTACATAATCGATATGTTAAGAAAAGAAAAAGAAATTAAAAAAAAAATGAAAGGAAAATAAATATGTTGTGTGTGACTTTGTGTGTGGTACTAACGCGAAACATATTTGTTTATACATATGCATGCTTGTGCAAACTTAATTAAAAACTCATTGAGGCTCAGAGTTTGTAGGTCAGCTGCTACCTCGATTTATTTATTCGGATGAGCTTCCCTTTATTTTGACTACGTGAGAGCGCCCGCTGAGAATCGCTCAGCGATCCTTGCGAATCTCCTCTGCAATTCGTATCAGCGTTAGCTCACTTTTTACTACGCGTGGCTAATCGCTATAGCTATGTCGAAAGAAAGAGACAGTAAACATATCTCTGTTCTCTTCTACCGCACGAAGACGGCCGAAGCGTCGAGCGCACACGTACACGGCTGCTCGCCTGTGTGCGTATTCCCTCCACTTGCTGCAGCGTGCTGTAAGAGAGTCAAAACTAAGAACACTGCACCGAAGCCGCACTGGTGTTCAACGCTCCACTCCCGAGTGCCTGCAGCCAACCCGACACTGCCGCCACTCAACCATGTAGTAAGTGTTTGTAAGAAACCAATTGTTCACTGAGATTCCACGAACTAGAAATAGTGATTGAGAAAAAGAGAGAAAAACGATAAAGTCTCGCACGAATCAGACACAGCAGTCGCAGTACTGAACTGTCTAAGATAGCCTCTCCCCTCTTTCCTTGATCAGAGAGGATATCCGCGATCTTGAATCGCTCTGGATGACTTCTTATAGACATCCGCAGTTTTGAATCGCTCTGGATGACTCCTGATAGACATCCGCGGTTTTAAATCGCTCTGGATAACCTCTCACCTCCTTCCTAAATCACGGAAACAAACAAAGCCCGCTATCTCCAAATATCAGTCGTAGAACCATGACACATTCAAATTTATTCCTATCATTAAATCTATCGGAACCTAAGAAATAAAACAAAACCGAATTTGTCAACTGACATAAGGAAATACATGTCTAAGATGATCTAAGTTGCGTAAACATGGGTAAAGAGGCTGGCTGCATTAAACAACTCGTATTCCCCCTCTCTCTCACACTTGCATCCTAGCTTATAGATTACTTTGTACAAAACGATTATGCGCTCCGTCATTGTATTAGTTTCAACACACCTGTATGTTAGTAATTTGCTAAGATTTCGATTTGTCTTTTTTTAAATAAATATAACTACTTTATAATGTGTGGAATCAAACTAAAAAGTTATTCTTTGTTGTCCTTCTCGCCGTGCAACCCACTCTCACTTCCTCGTTAAAATTGCTAGGTCCCGTCCTTGGTAAATGAGACTTGCGTTTCAGACCTAAAAAGGGACCAACGAGCGAGTGTTCGCTAGACAGATTAAGATCGGTGTACGCCGTTAACCTGTCGACGAATATAAACAAACTCGCTTAACTCTCTCACAGCGGGACTTCCGTGTCCACTGTAAAGAGAGATATGAAAAACGACGCGTTTACTGTTGCGTCACACCACAGTCCGACCGTATCCATGGGTCAGGACGTAACAGTATATTATATAGTATTCTGGAAAACAGAGTATGTATTAAAATTGGAGCTGTCGCAAAGCCATGAAAATCGCGACAGGCGCGGCGCAAGATCAGAAAGNGCGGCGCGCTTTGCGATCTCGTGCCGTGCGCTTTGATCTCGCGCCACGAATGCCGGAAAGAAAAGTGATTACCGATAAGCATAAAAAATTGGTCAATACTAGACTGCAACAAGTTGTCGACCGAAACGGTTATTGGGCCGACTATTAAGTCAAAGCTTTTAGAAACGGTTCTTTTCAGAACCACACATTTATTTAACAAGAATATCTCTCGCGTTCATCAGAACTACATTTAACGGCTTTTTTCAGAGCCACAAAAAATATTTTACAGAGTCACATTAAACGGTTCTTGTCAGAACTATAAATATATATTTTA
>NW_018021837.1:19872-21608 GCF_002006095.1 Pseudomyrmex gracilis
ACACACACACACACATTATTTGTTATTATCATTATTTTGTTAAATTTTTAAATACATATACAACTATATATGTATATATTTATATATAAACATAACTATTATAATATTGCCTTACTAGTTTTTATTTTTGATGTTTTAAAGACAATTTAATGCTAATTATACACAAATCTATTATAGTATGTTATTATTTATTCTTAATTTTTTAATAATTGATTCACTATATACATTTATCTGTGTGTGTTGTCATAGTTTTTTACTTTCTTAATTAATGATATTTTACTTTTTTACACATACCGTAAGTAAGTTTCTTATATCACGTAAAAGCTAATAATTAAATAAATAAATATGATATAAATTATTAAAGTCACTTTCAATGCAGTTACTTTTTTCAATGTTCGCGATAATTTTATGGTAACATATGACTGTCGGTATTATTGGTAACCGCGTCGGTATGTATCATCGGTAATCGTGCCGGTACATATGGATTAAATCTCGGTCCGCTGGCGCGTGCTAGTAGGAGGCAGCCGGAGGAGAACTACTTCTCACGGCGCACGATATGGTGCTCCGCACTGTATACAAACAGTTCTTGCCCTTGCAGTCCAGACAAAATAATGTCCATAAGTCCTTGAAAAGTGGCTGGAGCGTTCTTTAGACCGAAAGGCATTCTCTCAAACTTGTAATGTCCAAACGGAGTCGTAAACTCCAATAGTTTTATGACTATCGACAAGGTCCATTCTTATTTGATGGAAACCAGATGTTAAATCTAGCACGGAGAAGTATTGAGCTCTCCCTAACTGATCAAGAATATCTACAATGTTAGGTAAAGGATAAGCGTCACCGATTATTTTCTCATTCAACGTGCGAAAATCTAACACCATTCGCCAACGTTTATTTCCCTGAGAATCTTCTTTTTTAGGCACTATCTATATAGGCGTATTGTACGGTGATTGTGATGGTTTTACTATTTTTCCGTTAAATAATTCTTCTACTTGCTTATTTATTTTGCTTATTTATTTATTTCATCTTTATGGATTTGAAGAAATCGATACTGGCGAGTGTTTATTGGTTGTTTATCTACCATTTTTATGCTATGTTGAAGCACGTGAGTTGCACTTAATTGTTCTCCTGGAATGTGAGATCTATCCTGACTATTCTTTATTAAACGTATCACGTTTTTTCTTCCTTGGTTACTTAAATAATCCACTTGTAGTAATTCTATAATTTTTAAAAATCTACCGGATTTTTCGTGCGAATCCTCCTCGGACGTTACCAAGCACCTTCTTACTTACAAGGGAACCTCGCGAACCCGAAAATTCTGATTTTGATGAAACTTTGCACACATGTAAAGGAGGTCAATAGATGAGTATTGACATTTTCCGTTGCTGCTAAAATACGGTTTTAAGGGATGAAATCACCCCTCATATGTAGAGCGGCTTTTCATTTTTCTCAATTTCTCTCGAAAATGATTAGAGATATTAAAAAATGGTTTATACAAAAATTTTATAGAAAAAAGTCCTCTATTTATTTATGTTAATAGAATTTAAAAAAAAATAAGTTTAAAAAAAAATTGTGTAACAAAATTATAAAAAAAATTTTTTTTAACAATTCTATTAATATAGGTAAATAGAGGTGTTTTTCCCATAAAACTTTTATATAAAACATTTTTTGATATCTTTAATAGTTTTCGAGATACATCGAGAAAAAAACGCAAAACCGTGTTATACATGATAAGTGTT
>NW_018021837.1:28668-38601 GCF_002006095.1 Pseudomyrmex gracilis
ACAAAGTTTTTCCATAGTCTAAATCCATAAACATCAAGAGGTTGAATCATTCCTGTAGTTTTTTTTGGTATTGTTAAAATTCATATATCTTTATCTTTAGATGGCATAAATTCTTGTAAGCTTTCGGGACAATGTCCGCTCCAAGAATCTATTAATAACACACTGAAGCTTCCAGTTGCGGGTAAAAATACAATTGTAAAACAAGATTGAAAGTGTTGTGTAGTTAATTTTCCTGATTTTGATGCTGCAATAAAAATATTTGCAGGTTTAAATAAAGTCTCTTCTACACGTGGCCCAAGGTATAGATCTCGTAGAATTGACCAATCACGCTGGTCAATTGGCTGATTTGATCAATACGATTAGTCAATTCTACCAGACCTGTTCCTTGCGTTTGCGCTTGCGATCAATGTAGAACAGGCTTTACATGCTCAGTATTTTACAATTAACTAAGAACTCCGTACACATTATAATCCTATACTCAGTTTCGGTAGTAATTTAAAAAAAATTTATTTTAAATTTTTTAATTTAAAAAATTTAAAAATAACTTTAAAATTAAACAACAAAAAATACATAAAAACAAAACAAGAACAAAAACATGAAAAAAATGGAGCCACAATATCTCTCTACGTCCCCGCAATTGGCTCTGGGTGACGCTGAAGGAGAGTCATACAGCCCTAAGAATTTACTGTACTCAAAAACTAACTTCACTATCGTTTTTAGTGACTTCAAAAACCTAAAGAAACGGACTTTTAAACGAAATAAATTTTTTTAATTTTTCCGGTGGCTTCGCTACCAGACCGTCTATATATAGACGCTATCTGTGATTGGGACTTTATATAAGTTATATGTGAGATACAGACAACATTTGGGGATTTTCTAAGGGAAATAAAGCTCTCCAAACCCCGGCAGCGTAAAGGTTAAGACGCAAGATCGGCACTTGGACTTCGACCTCGTCGTCGCGTGTGCTCACGACATTTAAATAAGCTTTTCCAGACACACTTCTTATTATGGTATCTCCTAAATAGATAGGATGTGTCAGTTTTAACTTTAGCAAATACCCAACTTTAATCTCAGGGATTTCTATTCTAACATAAAACAAAAATTCTGCCCGTGGCGGGACTACTACGTTTTCTTGAGAGGAAAAGGGTATTTTAATTCTAGAGGTATATATATATATATATATATCTAAATATCCCTGCGCGTAATCTATTTTTGTAGGGCTTTTATTGAGAAAATTATTCCCAAGTATGCCTGACTGCGATATTGGAAAGTCATTTGACACGATATGGAATTTTACGAGTATCTCAAACGATGAAAGTAATACTTCTCCGTAAGTATACACCGGATGACTGTTTATGTCGCATAACTTTAAAATGTTCGATCAATTAATCTCTATATTTTTGGGTACAAATTTCTCTTCAATAACATTCGGTCCGGAGCTTGTATCCAGTTACAAACGGAACCAAATCAGTTACTTTTATTCGTACAGTAGGTAAACAACCGTGTCTGTCGAGATTTATTGTCACCGAATGTATATCAGTTTCGCGACTGTTTACTTCGACGCGGTGCTGGCGGTGTAGTAAAGTATGAACCTTGTTCGGTCTCCTGTGGCACATCCGTCTTCGAGGGACCGTTGCAGTTTCCCTGACTGATTTCCTTTCTACGATTATTGCTCGCAATGCGTAATTTACAGTCTTCTAAGAAATATCCCGGTTCTTTACAGTAACGACAAAAACTGCCGTTGGTTGTTCGAGACTGATTCGCGCGGCATTCTTTAGCCGTGTGACCGTAATTATTGCAAATTTGACAAACTACTCTAGTCTGACCAGACTGATCGCGTCGTTCATTTTGTTTTTTCCATCAATTACTAGCCAAATGACCGGCTTTATCGCACCACTGGTAAATCACAGATGGTTTACTATTATTTTGGTTTGAATTCTTATTTGACTGACAATTTTTTGCACTATGACCTGCTCTCGAACATAACTGACAAACAACGCGGATTTCTTGCACGACATTTATACTTTGACGAGCTCGCGATTCGCGAAGACGACACCTTTCAGCACTATGATTTCGTTTCTTGCAAATTTGGCAAATTAAAATCTCAGGCCCTAGTCAACGTGTTTATTTTGAGTAAATAACCTGATTCTCTCACATCCTTCCGTAGTAGATAGATTTAGATTTATTGAATCGGCCTTTCGGCCTAGAGCCAAGGGACTTGGTTTACAGATTTTCCTTAAACACTCATCCATCCACTCCTATGCCCTATTCTAATCCTAAATCTACCTTAACCCATGCTATCTTGTCGTCTTTTTTCCCTCAACTTCTCTACCTCTTTCATCCACGCTATGGCCTCTCTTCTTCCTTCATCACTTAAAATATCCTCCACCTTCATCCTTCCGTTCAGTTCTGTATGTATGTTTGTGTGCTCCAAAGTTTTTTCCTCTACTTCGCATATCTGACACCTTCTCTCTCTTTTCCAATATTTATTCCTTTCCTCTTCATTTCCGCATCTCCACCTTGCTATCCTACTTTGGCTTCCTTTTTCCCCCTTCTCTTTCAAATATCTCGGTTTTCCTATTACTTGAATATCCTTATATCTTTTGTTATATCTAGTACTCCTTATTCTGCCATCCACCCATTGTCCAAATCTATCTTCCTCTCTTCTCATGATCGTCTTCGCTACATTTATCCCTCTCTCTCTCATCTCTTTCACTCCTTCCGAACTAAAACCGTTACTTCTCAAAAATTTTTCTCTTTCTCTGCCTACTCCACCTTTTTCTCTTTCCCTTTCTTTTTCTTCTAAACATTCCAACACCAACATTTTTTTACCTTCTCTAATCGCTTTTTCTTCGAAACCTATCGCCCTACCTCCTGTTCCTGTGCTAATTTTTCCAGTACATGTTTCCTTATACACTATGTAGTCCGGAGTGCAGGAGTCAAGCTTCAAGGACCACTTTATAAATTTCCTCTGTACTCTCTCTAGGTCCACCCATTCTCTACACCCCCATACTTCTGCTCCATATCCTATCACTCCTAACACCAGATATCTGAACAGCCACATTTTTCTTCCAAAATCATCCTTAAATTTCCTTTCACATATTCCCCAAGTTTTCCGCATTACTATATTAGCCTTTTTCTTCAACTCCTTAATGTGTCCGTCATCCTCTCCATTCTTCTTCAGCGTGTACCCCAGGTATTTAAATTCCAAAACCTCCTCTATACTTTTCCTTTCCCATTTCCATTCTCTTATCTTTCTTCTACCCCCCCCCCTTTACAAAACACACTACCTTGGATTTCTCCGTGTTGAGCTGCAGTTTCTTCTTCTTCAGATATTTGCTCATTCTTATCATCATTTCTCGCATTCCTTCCTCGTTCTTTGCCAATATCACTAAGTCATCTGCGTACGCCAAGGACCAAATTTTGCCTTTTCCAATTTGGATCCCTCCAATCCTTCCTCTTTCCATCTCCTCCTCGACGTCTGCGATCAGAATCGAGAAAAGTACTGGACTCATCGGGCAACCCTGTCTGACCCCCTTCATCGTTGTAAACCTACTCGACAATCTTCCCAACACTCTGACTGTATTCCCCGTGTACGCATAAATCTCTTTTATCCTTTCAACCAGGCTCACACCTATTCCCTTCTCCTCCATCGCTTTCCACAATACCTCCCTATCTACCTTATCAAATGCAGCCTTCAGATCCATAAAGAATCCCAGTATCTTGCCTTTCTTCTTTCCCAATTCTCTTTTTATTAAATGTTGTAAAATGTAGATATTGTCCATTGTACTCCTACCCCTCCTGAATCCTGCTTGTGTTTCCTGCAACACCTTCCTTCTCTCCATTTCTTCCACTAGTCTTGCTGTTAGTATCCCAGCGTATATTTTGTATGCTGTACTCGTCAAGGTTATTCCTCTATAGTTCTCCACTTCCCCTGTGCTACCTTTTTTATGGATTGGTGTTATTACTCCTTCTCTCCACTCCTCCGGGAATCCTTCGCCTTTCCAAACTCTCCTTATTAACTCTTTTAGCTTTTCTCTTACTTGTCCTTTACTGTAAATCCATGCTTCATTCATTATCCCATTCACTCCTGCCGCTTTCCCTTTTTTCATCTTTCTTATTTGTCTTTCTATCTCGTCATCTTTTAGGTCTTCCTCTATATCCTCTTCTCCTCTATACATCTCTTCTTTCCCTTCTCCTCTTACCTTGATTTCTTTACTTCCCCCCAATAACTGCGAGAAGTGATTTTCCCACTCCTCCACACACACATCTGTATATCCTCATTTATGCGGTTTAATTTCTTTCTTTCTCTGTTAATTACTCCCCATATCTGCTTTTCTGTTTTTAAACTTCTTACTTCCTCTTCAAATTGCTTCAACTTCACCGCTTTCTTCTTCTTACATAGCTCCCTAAAATTCTTCCTCAGAACTATATAATCTCCTCTTTCAATCCTGCCTTGTCTCCATTTCAAGTATGCTTTTTTCACCTTTCTTTTCAAGCTTCTACATTCTCTGTCCCACCAGTCCTTCTCCCCTACTTTCCTCCTTCTTGCTCTGTCTCTCTTAATACTCCAGCATTCCTTTACCCCCTTCTTTAAATTTTTCCATAACTCCTCCACGCTTTCTCCTTCTATGTTCATTCTGTTGCATCCTTCCTTGTATCTCTTAATGCTGTCTTTATTCCATTGCACTATTTCCTTGAGAACTTCATTGGTCCTCGTTTCCTCCTTCCCCATTTTTCTAATCAATGTCACCTCCAACGGTTGGTGATCCGACTCCACTCTTATTCCTACCTTCATTCTTTCTATCCTATCCATAGCGATTTTATTCAGTATTACGTAATCCACCACTGATGATCCCCTGCTCCCTACATACGTCCACTCTCCTTCTTTATCTCCTGTTATATTTCCATTTTCCACTTCCCATCCTCTGTCTTCCAGCATTTCTAACAACTCTTTTCCTTCACCGTTCTCTATTTTATCTCTCGACCCTCTTCTTACTTCTTCCTCTTCTCCTCCATCATACTTACTCCCTCTTTCCTTCCTATCCTGGCATTAAAATCCCCTCCTATACAAAGTATTTCTTCTTCCATCTCTCCAATCTTCTCTTCCAGCGTTCTCCTCATCTCTTTCATTTTCCCCCCATTATATATTGTCAATATTCTCCATATCTCCCGTTTTATCCTCAACCTTCTCTCCTGCACTCCGTTTACACAACTCTCTATTCCTCCTAACTCTTCTATTTCCCTTTTTACTCCTGTTATTATCCCTTCCTTCGCTCTTCCTTTCTTCCTATCCCTTACCGCATGTTGACACTTCCAGGTAAATTTCTTCGACGAATGGGAGAAGATTTATTCTCATCTTCTCCCATTCTGCTTCCTCTACCCAGGTCTCGCATAACCCTATCATGTCAAAACTCTCTATATATTCCCAGAATTCTCTGTCCTTCTTTTTTACCCCTGCTGTATTCCAGAAAATCAGCCTGATCTCTTCTTCTGTTTCCTCCTCATTAACTCTTTTCTTTTCTTTTCGCTCCTCACTTCCTTCTTCCCTCCCTTTCTTTCTTCTTCTCCCTTTATTCTCTTCACCTTGGCTTCTTTCTAAAAATTTCTTTCCACTAACCTCTGTTCCTCATTACTCCACAGAAAAGTATTCTTCCCTTTATATTTAACTTCTTATATCCAACCTTTACTCTCTTGCCCTTTTTTCTTTCTTCTCTTGCTATTTCATTTAATCGCTTTTGAATATCTCTTTCATCCTTCGTTAGGTCATGATCTATATACACCTTCCTACCCTTCAGTTTCTTCTTCTCCCTCATTACAGCCTGCTTCGTTTCCCAATTCATCATTTCTACTACTGCCATTTTCCTTTCTTTATTCCCAATTACCATCACCTCCCTGATTTTCTCCCCTACTCCAAACTGCTCCTGTAGTAATTCTCTTACTGCATCCTCCAACTCGCTCTCATTTTTACCTAATCCTTTCACTACTATTTTATTTTTCCTTTTCTGTTTTTCCATTTCTTCTATCTTCCTCTTCATTCGCTCCATCTCCTTCTTTGTTCCTTCCGTAAAGATTCCTTCTATCGTCTTAATTCCTATTCCTCTTCTTTCCTCTTCCCTTGATACCTTTCTCTTTCCTTCATTCATCTCTTCCCTCTTTCTATCCTTTGTCCTCAATTCCGCTATATCTTTTCCCAACTCATCTATTCTCCTCTCCATCTCCTTCTCTCTTACCCTCCATCCTTCTTCTATTTTGGTTATCTTATTCTCCAAACTCCTAATCTCATTTTTCACTTCCTCCCTTCCGCTTATCATTTCCCTTCTCATTACTTTAATCTCTTCTAACACCTGCCACATCGCCTCTTCAACTCTCTTTTCTGTCTTCTTCTTCTTCTTATCTTCCTCCATCTCCTTCCTATCTACCTCCTTTCCTTCTTCCTCCGGTGGCGACCTTATTAAATTATTACTTTTCTTAAATATATCCTCCATCCTCTCCTCTTCCTCTCAATTCTTGCTCTCTTTTTATCTTCTCCTTTCTGCCATAATTCCAACACCGTCATTGAATTCGTTCTTTCTCTCCTGAATTTATTGACCTTCCCAATTGGCGTCTGGAACTCCTCTCCTTGTCCATCCATTTTGTTTTCTTCTATCCTCTCGAACTCGTTCGATACCTCGCTCGATACACCCTAGATCTTAAGCCTCGTTTCCCGTTGCTCGCCACGCCACCTACTCTCTATCCACTCCCCCGAACTAGCCCTATTCTCACCTTTCGCGCTATTTTCTCTACTCAGTTTCCTAACCTCCTCTTCCTTCCACCAACTTCCAACTCACCATCTATCCTAATCTCTTCACCTCTCTTACCTTTCTAATTAAATCCTTTCAATCTACGCCGTTTTCTCCTTCTAACCCACTTAAATTCTTTTATCTTTCTCCCTCACTACTCCTATGCTTCCACTTAACACTCTCTGCTCACTCTCACTCATCCGCTCTCCACACACACTACTAACCAAGTCCCACATCTTTCCGTAGTATATAAGATCAATTGCCGTGACTGTGAAGCCTCGTATGTAGGACAAACTGGCAGAATGTTACAGGCCAGAATTAAGGAGCATAAAAGTCACATCAATAGAAATTCCACTCAAAAATCTGTAATTACTGAACATAGACAGCAATATTCACATGATTTTGAGTGGGATAAGGTAGAAATTTTGGATTTTGAGAGATCATACAGAAAAAGGTTGGTATCAGAAATGCTACACATAAAAAGTCAAGTCAGCGGACTTAATTTACAGTGCGACACAGAAAATTTAGATAATGCTTATTTACCGTTTGTCGATAAGACATTGTAAATTGATATGTTTCTCGTTAATTTTGAATTCTATCTTTATACACACGTTGTTTCCCAGTCGCATTTCCACCTTTGTAAAGTGTTGGTCGTGATGGCTAGTGTGGATATCCACGATCAACATTCAGCGACCTATTTTATCTAATATAATTTTGTAAGTGACATTGTATTTTATATTTTCTGCGATTTTTAATTAATTCTTTTTTGTATATTTTTTCATTATTTGTATCTTATTAATTGTTTTTATATGTTATTTATTGTAGAATTGCATTTGAAAAGGACCTAATACAAGGTCGAAAGCGTTCATGCTAATTTAATTGTTTAATAAACGGATTTAAATGTTTACACTCTAACAACAGTGTTATTGCTTCAACAGCCAAAATTTATTGTTCTTTGAAAATTCTTGAAGCTTCATACAATCATTTTTACATATAAATAACCCGAGTTTTCGGCAGCTTCCCGCCGCATGATCCTCTTTATAGCACACCTGGCAACTTTCTTGTTTATTATAGGAAATTTTTATTTTACCAACGCTCGAGTTACCGTGACTTCCCAGTCCTATGTCGTTTATTGTTCGCAATTCCTTTTCTATTCGTAGCGCATCGGCCACCGTTTTGTGAACATCCGAGTTTCGAGAAATCCTCTATTCGATTTCTGGTTTCAACCTCCGTATGAAACATTTGCACATGTCCTTTTCTAGTTCTGCCTTTAGGTTTTGATTATACAATCCCTCGTTAGTTCCTTGATATGCTTCTAGCATCTGTTTTCCCAATGACTTTACTCTATTCGCATAACTACGTCTTCGTTACCCTTCTGGTAAACGTAACCCAGCTCTCCCTGTAGTTGATACACGCTTTTAGGAGAGCCATACACCCGTTTTAAAAATTCGTTAGTTGCGCGATGTTGTCGAAGGTTTTTCTTGTATAGTACGACGAGCTTTGCCTACAATACGAGTTCTTATACCTTTTGTAAACTGACTCTCGGCTTCTTTTGGAAGCATAGATATTGCTTCCTTGCATCCTTCAATGAAATAACTAATTGGAATGTTTGTTCCATCAAAGAAGGGCACGGCCTCCACTGCGTATTTGAGGGTCGCAAAAGGGTTGGATGCTGACTGAGTCATGATTTCAAATTCTGTATTATTTAAATCTCGCAAATCACTACTATCTCCGGGTAGTGCCAACGTATAATTTTCTAATTCATCAATAAAAGAAACACAGAGACCACCAATGGTTTCATCAATGATAGTGTAGCGATCACAGCCACCACACATTACCGACCGGAAGCAGGCCGCGCAACTCAGCGCGCCGCCGCTACGTGGCGCACGGCCGCGAGCCGTAACACGGTAGTACAAAGTGTGGCGTCGTCAATATATTAACGACGCCAAGCCGTATTTCCACACAGAAGAATTCTGAACAACGGAGAAGAAGATCAGCAGCGAAAGTATCACTAGCAGAGATGCCAGATTCTGAACACTTGGTAGCATGCGGTAGCATGGAGGGGATGCGCACACAACCTCAGATCGTGTACGTGGGGCGCGATCGCACACGTACACGATCTGAGGTTGTGTGCGCATCCCCTCCATGCTATCGCTGCTACCGCATGCTACCAAGTGTTCAGAATCTGGCATCTCTGATCACCAGTACCAGCAGACGAAGAAAAGGCCAGGATTGACCCAGAAAAAGCTTCTACGACTCCTCAGGCCAGGACTCCCCGGTCACCGTCTCCACAGTCAGAGATGCAGATCCTCATTCCTCGGCTTTCTTGAGCCACCGGGATTCCGGCGTCTTCTCGATAACCCCTCGCAGTACAGACGATCGTTTCCGGACCATACGGAGAGACCGGCCGACCAGTCCAGAGTCACCTCGTCCAGGGCTACTACACCAGGACTCCCTTCGTCCGGAACCACCGCGACGAGTAGAAGAAGTATACTTCTACCGTGGCAGCTTTGACCTCTAAATCTGGCATCACTTCGCCGTACGCGACCTCCAAAGATTCTGCTATCTCCGTACGACTACCGGATACGGAGGTATACAGCAATATACCCAGAGGTATACCCCCCGAAGATATTGCTACAAAGCGCCACTCTGGGATCTTCCCACGCGCATCTCACCGGTCAGATCTCCTAGACGACTCACGGCGTACGCTTTGACACAGACACTACCCCCACTCCATATACACAGAGGAACTCAGGTCTCGTTCTCCGCTCCTCGGCCGCAATATAAAGAGCAGGAAACACAGAGCGATAACAGTGACTGGGAAACGCCACCACGGAGGACAAGGGCCGTCCAGACTGGGTTGCGTTCCAAAATTCTACTTTGTCAACTCTAAAGAACCTAGGGTAGTGGAGATAAAGAGTAAACTAGAGTAAGTTACGAAATCGAACGGTTTTAGAACGCAAAATAGTAAGAGTCAGGGCCTGAGCACAATAAAGAAAATATTAGGAATAAGAATTAGTGTTACGTCCTGGCCCATGGGTACGGTCGGGCTGTGGTGTGACGCAACAGTAAACGCGTCGTTTTCTATATCTCTCTTTACAGTGGACACGGAAGTCCCGCTGTGAGAGAGTCGAGCGAGTTTGTTTATATT
>NW_018021838.1:0-32994 GCF_002006095.1 Pseudomyrmex gracilis
CGGTACACTTCCGTGTATTACGTCGGGTAGGGAAAAAAAAAATTTACGACGCGAATCTCGCTCTCGCGGGGATCCCCCCCTGAGACGTGCATATAGTACTTCGGAATAGCGTCGCTATAGGGACAAAAAAAAAAAAAAAAAAAAAAAACCAGAACTGTCCCGTCTGTCATCGCGGGAACGCGCGCACATACACATACGTATAATACGCCCGCACGTAAAACCGGTCGGAGGATTTACGAGTCCTCGCGGGAAACCGGAGTGTCGGCCGATACGCTTCGAGTAATTTCATTTCCTCGTTCGAGATGTTCCATTTCACGGTCGCCGTGATGTTTACACTTTTCTCTTCGCGTGGTTTTTTTTTTTTTTTGTTTTTTTTTTATTACGAAATTTTATTCTCTCCGCCGTGACGACGTTGCGTGTATCGCTACGAGATACACCGTCAAAAATACATTAATTTTTTTAAATCAATGAGAATTTGTTTCACTACAAACGCGAGTTTAACATAAATTATGACAACCACGTTGTTATCGATGTATCGATGATTTTTTGATGAACTCTCTCGATATCGATGAGTTATTGCCGATTCGCAGCCGTTGATTAATTCGCTAGTGATAGCCGTGAAGCAAATGTTTATGTACGACATTGCTTGCTATTACTTCGTGTTAATCTTCTTTTCAGCCTCGTTATTCACATCGACGGACAGTATCTGCACGTCGCGCGTGAGTAACACACACGGTGTTGTTTATAAAAAAAAAAAACTCCGAGCTACACTATCGTGTCTCCTACTTGCTGATTATTCCATTAAGATAATTATACGCGATTAATAGCAATAAAGTCCTTCTAATGCGTATGTAAACCGCGACACATGTGTCACAGTTCGCACTAGTAGCATCCGTTTCGATAAAAAAAAGTTACATTATTGTAGATTATCTCAGAACTCTTTGCCTCTTGAGAATTTTTTATTAATTCCATTTAACAATATCTCCTTTAACGAACCGATTATTTTTCTTGCAAAGCGTGAGACGCAAAAATTTTCGGAAAATTTATAGCTTTAGAATTTTGGAATAATTTTACGGACCTTTTTTCGTTTCTTCACGCTTTAACGGTATCGTCGAGAAAGTGTGCCAGTTCTTGAAACATTTATTGTGCGTCGAATCTAGCAAACAAAGAAAGCTACGAAGAAGAAAAAAGAGAGAGAGAGAGAGAGAGAGAAAAAAAAAAGAACTGGTTTAAATATCGAGTTCAAATATTTTAACAGTTAAATCTGGCATTATTCATGTTTCTTCTCTTCTCTAATAATGATTGACGATATTCTGAAAAAGTATGGCAGATAATTCTAGATCATTCTTGTGTAACGAAAAAGGACTAGGTACGCAAGAACGAATATAGCCGCCGTTCTACGCGAATTTTTAACATCGATGTAGTTATGACGTATCATTGACCGGCTTGTCTCTCTCTCTCTTCTCGTTCTCTCTCGAATATTCGCTTTCAAAGCGATATATATTCCGCGAAACATCATTCGCTTCTACGTCTGATATCAAAGTTCTCACCGTGTCTCAAGCAAAGTGTTTCACGGGAAACTCACTTGACTTGCGGTTCTATTTGCTTATATATTCTCGCCTAAGTTCGTCCGTAGACGCGCTCTCGAGAGCGCGTCTGATAAAAGAAATGATGCAATGACTTCTTTGAATTTGTCGAGTAATTCTGTCTAAAATTCCGAAGCGCAGGTGCGTAAAAAAAATCCAATCTGCTCGAAAAAAAAAAAGACGGCAACGCCATGACAGCGTCCGCAGGGAATCTGCGACTACTCGCAGGCGCTTTTGTTGCCAGTTAGAATGCAATTTGTGCACCTGACAGACGTGAGTCCGTTTTCTCACGAGATTCGTCGCAGTTCCTGGAAGAGGAAGAAAAAAAAAAAAAGATTCCCATGTCCCACACCGTAACTATGTATACTGTTATAAGCAGCGACGGAAATCCATACGCGCCGGTTTCCTTCGCCACGCGCGCATTAAAATCTTCCCGTTACAAACGAATAGACTTTATTCTTTCTTCGAGCGTTTCGTAACACAGTAGCGCTTTTACACGGTGCGCTTTAAAAAAAAAAACCCTCACAATTAGCGAATTCCAGATATCGACAGAGAGACGGGAGCTTATTTTTCACACATTCTCGTTAGCACCTTGGACGTTGGCTCGCAGCCACTCGCGTGCGCGTGTCGCAACGCGCCGCCGATACGTCTGTCGGGAAAACGTTAAAGGTCGGCTTGAAAGAGAAATCTTATGAATTTTATCATTTTTTTTCAAGAAGGATACATTGAAATAACTTGTTTGTTTCTGTGGTAAGCATAAGGAGACTTTATCCGAGATGTTTATGTGTGTTAATGGTGTGCGAATTAATTGCTCGGACAAAATTAAATACATTTTGACCTTGCGCACAATTTTCGACGATATATATTCGTCCGGTTTCTTCTCCGTGTATATGCTTGTCTTTTTCTCTCTCTCTCTCTCTCTCTTGTACATTTTATTTTTATGTTCCATTGTCAGCTTCTGCGCTTATCCCTTTAGTCGTGCGCCGACAAGACCAAGGTCGACATTTTTTTAGTTCGGTGCGCCCTCCCGTCAACGAATCAGTGATCTTGAAATATCCGTTTCGACGCACTCTCGCCTACGTTGAATTTAGCGCCTTAAGATTCACAACGGCAAAATGCGCGAGCCGTTACTAATAAATAAAATAAAATAGTCGTCGGGATCGAACGCGCAAAGCGGAATGATTATGCGATGAAAGGCTATACGCGCAAGTCAACTTGATCTCCCGCGGAAAATTAAGATATACGGCAAGATGTTAATTCGAACGAAAAAGCGACATTTATATACATATATATGTATGCGCGTAAAATCGATCCGACTCGAGTTGCGATTAATTGCTTCGTGCGCGAGATTCGTCTCCGTATAATTAACTACATTTAAAGCGAAAGAGAGCGAGCGCGGAATCGTTCCACGCCATTTTTCCCGTTAAATCGCAATGACACACGTATGCCGACCGTGTCGTATCGTGCGAAAACATCTTACGAATCAAGGTTGTGAGCGCGTATAAATATATATCTACATAAGTGTCGAAGAGTCATCGGTAGATCGGTTTCGATAATTGTCGTTGCTTACTCACCTTTCGAGTATTTCAAAAGGTAACTCACGCAAAAATATTACATCTTCAAGTACCGGTGATAATTCTTGACACTCACGAATGAACGATAAGTCGACGAATGGATCTCGAAACGAGTTCTTCTTCGCGAGATCGAAGTCTGCGCGCGTCGAACGAGAGATCAAAGTTTGTTTTATTTTTTCGAGATCGAAATCTTCGATAACGAAGCTCAATGAACGATTTCGAATATTTTCAGTATTTTCGTATATTTTATCATATTTGTGTGTTTTATCGACGATACGATATATTGCAGATAAAACATTTGCGCGCGAAATCTGGTAATACCGATCGTTCGCGTGGTCTCATAATATAGTGAGATCTTTTTCTACATATAATATCTCGGAAACAAATTAAATAGAATTACGACGTCAGGATAATTCGAGGAATGTGTCGGACACACGTTTGCGAGGTCACGGAAGATAATTACTTATCGCGTTACATTACCATGTCACACAAAGAGTAAATTCGAATGTTAATTTCAGCGACCCGCTGCGAAATGCTCCAATAAACGTTCTAGCGTGCGACATTCCCATCCCGAGCCGTGTCCCGAATGATTTAGCACCGACCAAACGCGATGAGTCGCATTAATCACCGGTCGCTATAATTAGCCGGGTCTAAGCTCAATAAGCGGATTCGCGTGGTCTGTTGAACCCTCTATAATGTGTATTCTTCATCTTAGGTATCGTATCTCTAGCAACGCCCGTTTAAATTACGCATTCTTTCGTTAGCACGACAATATTGAGATATATTGATGACATAACGACGCAGACGTTATCCAGGTCTCGTTTCTTTGCACGTCGCGTCGATCGTTAAACACACAGCGTGTAAGAAAGCGCAAATCGCGGAAAAAGGAGCGGTCAGGGAAATTTATCGTGAAAAAGCGCGTATCTCCGTATTGCTCTCTTGAGTTGAATTTATTTAGATATGCGTCATCGCGTTTACACTTCGTACTATTCCGCGTTCCAAGGATCCGCTTTACTTCTACATACGTAATATATCTCGCGCAATATGTAATAATAATTCTTTCCGAGAGTCCAAAGTCTGAAAAATGCCGACAATATAATCGGAAAGGATGATCGAGAACAAAAAAAAAAACGCGCAATATATAATTCGAGGAAAAAGAAACGAAAGACGCATTGCGAAATATATAATATATAATGTGGGAAATCGAGTCGACCTAGGGCTCGCGCGTATCGAGTTTCAGATTATGTCTCGTTCGAAGTTTCGAACGTTTGTCGAGCGAAAAGATATATATCTCGCTTCTATCTAAGCAAGGTAATGTAAAAAAGCTTTTTCAAACACATTATCTTGTTAATTTACAATTTTAAGAAGCCGCCGACAATGTTTCCGCGTGTGTGTCGCGTCGTTGTAATGATGGTTTATCGAATAAACGGAGATGTTCCGAGTGTTGTTTGTTTTTGTAACAAAATGAATATATATTTCATCGTGTCAATATCTATTGACACGTGTAACAATTTCGTCCTTTTTGAAACAAAACTTGTTTATTTGTTTGCATATACTTCGTTTCTGCGAATATTGCATATTTGCTTATGAAAGACATGCGCGAGACGTAATTGTGTAAAGTAATGCGATTAAAAAAAAACATTTTTTTGCGTCGCTATTTGCAATGAATGCGAAATATGTATTTTTGCTCGACAATCCGGATTTCAACGACATGATGAATTTAGTTAATTTTATTTTCGAACATTGTCACGTTGCACGTCGTTCATCGCACATACATACCTTCCTTTTCGTGGCGATTGCATTATCCGGATCGTGCTTCGCCGTTCGTCTTTGCGAGGAGAAGTTCCTTAATCCAATGCAAATCGTGTAACGACTTTATACTGTCGCATCATGGAAAAATTATGCGCGGTTTATCGCATCGCAACACTCGCGGCGCAACGCAACTCGCGAGTTTTTCAACCGCGACCCTTCTCCGCTCGTTTAACGCGGCCTTTCGATCTCGCGTTACTGCCTTTCATTCATTTTTTTTTTCCCCGCAGCAGTTTACTGTTTATTAAAAGATTGAAATGTGATGCGGACGCAATATTCATTATCGCAATAAACGATTCTTTGAAATTTTTCGGAGTATCGTTACAAACAACAGCAATTCGAAAACACAAATGTCGACACGACGTCGTCAGGCGATATTTTTAATGTAACAAAGAAGATACCGTTATCTGCGCGCGTTAATGTTAACGGGATGTTGTAAAGTCTACTTGAATAACGTAATAAAAAGAGCAAATGTATTATAATTTAGATCAAAAGGTCTATTTCTCTCTCTCTCTCTCGCTTTGGAATTTACGTACGTTCTGAAATCGTGCGAACGATTTCCGCGATTTCGTCATCAATAACGACGATCATCGAAACGCGAGTCGCGATATCATTCAATGTTGGTGGCAACAGTAGGTGATCACGCTGGCACTGGCATTGCACCGGTTGTATTGTTACCGGCACGGATTTGCGCGTTCGTAATCATGGCACAGATCGGTCCGCGGCCCATCTGGCCTATGCGAACTGGGTTAAGGCGAATGAGAATCACTGCTGACCGGGTCAGATTTTTATCAGGCATTAACACTAACTGCACCCGACCGAGCAGCGGGGAATCGCGCGGACTTTAAGATAATCGCGTTAGAAAATGTGTGTGTGTGTGTGTTACGGTACTTTTCCAGACCTACACCTTCCCCTCGTCTCGAACGCTTGTAGCGCGAATCGGAGATAAATCGGATGCGTGATCGGGCGCCGATGAACCGCGCTTGTCAGACGTCGAGACCGCGATTTATTAATTGCGCGCGCGCCGGTTGATAACGGACACAGCTCGCTCGCGAGAATCAATGGATGTGTGAAAGATTGTGGAGTTTATGACTAAATGAAGACTCGCGTAGTGACGAAATTTCCTGTCAAAAGATTCGTTTGCATCAGCTTCTTAATACACGTCCGATATATACGTCGCAAAAGCAACGTCGAGACGATTAGAGACTAAAATGCGTCGTAATTCGCCGTGCACATTTTGCGAATAGGTAATTTATCAGAACTGCATGTTGTCACACTTTCACTTGCGAGAACTCTCGAGACTTTCTTACTTATCGCAGACACGATTATACGATTATACATTATACGGTAAAAATTTGTCAGGATTTGTTTGTTTTTGCTGCATTAACCAAATCGTAGAAAAACTTGTTTCGCGTAGTAAACAAATCCTTGATTCTGAAGATTCTTGATCTTTAGTTTCATGAATCATCGTTAAGTTTCTTGAAAAATTACAGATCTACAAAATCTCTCTTAATCTTTTTAACAGTTAATTTTAAAATACAAAATTCGATATTCGATTTATAATCACAATTTTAATTCCGCCGTATTTGCGGATCCTTTTTGTTTGCTGATTTTTATTCCAAATTGTTTTCATATGCATATTTCAACACATGCATATGTATATAAGAGAGAGAAAGAAAATTGCGAAATGAATTTTACATGTGCATATAAGAACGGCGGATGAATTCTATTAAAAGACTGACTGTGCAGCAAAAATAACGTACCGTTGGGTACTATTCCATCATAAGTCGCAGACGTCTAATTTTGTTTACCATTGAACATCATATCTGCCAGTTACTTTTTCGGTCATGCCACGCGCATTGAAATTTTTTAGATGCTCCGCCTGACGTCAATCGAAAGAACCAGCGAAAGAAGAATTCTGAACGAGAATGCTGCTTTTATACCTTGTTATAATTAATAGCTCGCCGACGGATTTTTGTTTATTGTTGTCAATAAGCGGATACCGCCGAGAGAAACCGAGAGAAAGAGATCTATTTGCTTTTACTCCCGTTTTTTACGCGAGACGGTGAGATAACAGAAGAACGGAGCCGCTCTCTGAGCTCCAACCTCTTCGAAAGTAAAACACAAGTTGTCGCGGTTAAATTAAATTTAATAAATATTAATTTAATATTGATTCGAGCACAAAAAGAGATTACATTGCCGATGATGACATCAGTCGGGCTCCTGAAATGAACACCATGTAAAGACTCACCGTGTGAGTCATCCTGCACCACCTTCCTTAAGTGTAAATCTCACGCTCGTTGTGAAGTCATTAAACTTCATTAAGAAGATAGCTTGTTGGAAAATAAACATACGTATGTCACGCATATCCCGTCGATTTCTAGAAATCAACAAATACGCGCATGGTGTGTGTGCGTGTGATGCAAATGAGATCAAATTAATCGTGTCCGGTGGAAACCGTACATAAATATGACGACTACGCGCAAAGCTGACATAATTTCACGGTCGCGATACCGTCATTGAGAGTGAATTAATTTTACTGCAGCAAAACACAAAAACTCTTCATCATTACTGACAGATTTTGTTTTTTTTTTTTTTTTAAATTAACGACAACATTAAGAAGATAATCGTCGATCGTCAATTTTGTTTCATCAAATTTTAAATATCAATATTTACGACCTCTCGCGCCCATCTACCTATATGTTATATACGCGTAAAAATCTCGTGCGTAATATCTCACAAAACATTAATAAATATTTCTCGCGCGATGAAAGATAGTTTCAAGATTTGCATTGATCGGAACTCGAATCAATTAATTTATGTTGAGGAAAATATTGGGAAGAGAACTTCGGACCCTGCTGTAAATTTTCAATCGCCATAGTCTCTCGAAACACAAGTGTAGACACATCTCGCGTAGCTATAAACCCCCGCACGCGCAAAAATAAACTAAACGAAAATTTCGACGGAGCAAAACTCAACATTGAAAGCGGCGAGTGCGGCCATTGCGAGGCAAAGGTCGTAAGCTACTATCCCGAACGGAATATATTACGTAAGTTAGCATAAAATACAAACTTTCTAAACGCGTGCCGCGCGCCAACACGTTCGCGCGCCGCCTCCAGGATGCGATCTTGATCCCATTCGCGACGGCGGTCTATCGCCGACGTCGACGGTTAAGAAACGATTCTCTGACTCGCCGTGTCTCTGTGCGAATATTGCAAATGTTATTAATAAAAACAATAATTGAACAATTACTCGATTCGCTCGATTTCCCGTCTACTGAAGTCGCAACTGGTTTTTTATTTTTAAATACACACAGAAGTGTGTCTATCACGTGTTATTTTAGAACGCGCGCTGCCTGACGTGGAGATCATCGAAAATAATAAATGTTATACTCGCGACGCAACGGTACCGACTCAACCAACGGAACTTTCTGCCTTTTTAGTTTCGCGTCGACAAAAAAATGACCAAGGAGAAACGTCGATCGGTTCGTTGCGCTGAATGTGCTTGGTGCATTGTGCAAACGAAATCGATTATTTCAATGTAAACGGATTATATAAAAGTCTCTCAGCACATGTATCTAAATACACATATATAATTAGTTACTACACATAGAAGATAAATAAATCGATCATGGAAAAAGATCACGCATATTTTTAACCTCTTGTACTTGAGCACTGCAAAGCTTTTTGTGTGTGTGTGTGTTTACGTATATATACTACATCATTAAGTTAATTATTAATTGTGTCTAGCACATATATCTCAATATATGTCGTTAATAAATTTTAAATTTCACGCAACAAATTTTAATTTTGCAATTTATGATTATTGGTTTCTTATGTTATTTCAAGTAAACATAATTCTGATGATGATGTATTCGTTCAGGTGTTCACCACGTACTACATCTCTAAAAGTGGTATTATGTCATTATTTTAAAAGATACTACTCTTGACAATTAATTATTTTACATATACATATAGTAGTATTTATGATATCTTCTTTATCTATTTCGTCTAAAAAAAATTTAAATTTTAAATTAACAATCGTTCAAAATAGTTGTGACACAAATTAAAAACATGCAATATTCTTGATATTTTCCTACAGCTTACTGTTATAATACATCATGAAACTTTCCTTCAACAATGGCCTCTTTATGAATGCTAGAATACTATTACTTTTGCTTGGAAAGCCCCGCCAACAAAACGTATCTACTAACATCGCATCGTGCATTTGCATTGCTAAGGAGATTCCTGGTTATAACAATCATGTAAATTAAAAAAAAAAAACGTAATATGCGCGATACGCAACATTATGCTCCAAAAATCATTTTCTTTTTTAAACAAACGCACATGTGAATTTAGAGATTCGAAAATATTCCTCATCTATGTATATTGATTATATTCTCTTTAGAAATGTTGAAAAAAAAAATTAAGTAATGATAAATAAATGTGTAAGAAACTGAAAAAAATAAGTGTAGACTACATTAGTACTTGAATCACTTAAACAGATATGATCGATTTGAACGATAAGATTCAATCTCTGAAACTCCGCAACAATGTAACGAGCAGTGATTCACACAAGTTCACTATTGAAAAAAAAAACAGTTATTTATATTTAGCTATTAAATAAAACAACTATTTTGTTCAATAAGAGGCACAAAAAATAATCAGAAAATAAAATACTCACCGCGAGAATATTTCCTAATGAGCGCGCGCGCGCGCACTCACACACATGCGCGCACACACATACACTGCTGACTCCGTTTTTCTTCTTCTATGGTTTTAAGTTCAGGCTGGGCTCGTGGCACGGTGTGGCGTGGAGTCGCCGCGGCTGGCCGTTGCCCCGAATGTCAAACGGCGCGAACAATGGCCCGTGACCGGCGACCGCATGTCATCGGAGATGCGCACGGTGCGTCCGAGAGAGAAGGAATGACGAAGAGCGCGAAGAAGAGAGAGAAAGAAAAGTGCTTCTTTTTTTTTTTCGCGCTAGAACACGTTACAAAATTTTTGCGTATTGCTGCCTGTGTTTGCCACACTGCAGCGACGCCGAAACGATATCGCCAAGACGCGTCGTCTCTCCTGGTGTGTTCCCCGTCTGCGTGGAAAGATGTGCGGCGTCGTTTTCTCTGTGTGTTCGCGCCGCGCGATGCACCGTAGCGAACTGAAGTGAGCGCGCCATACCGCCGAACCGAAGACCGCGGCTGCGGCCGAGCACGCCCGATCGTCGTGCGACCGGCCGCCGAGACTGGCCGAAACACACGCAGAGAGATCGTCTTTCTCTCTCTCTCTCTCTTTCTCTCTTTTCTCGTTACCGAGAGTCATTCTCTTTTTCTCTTTTTCTTTCTCTCTTTCTCTTTGTCTCTTTCTCTGTTCTTCCCGTTTATGGGATGCCTGCCAACAACCTAGCAACTCGGCGTCATGGAAACCTTCTCTCCGAACACGTCTGGATCCCCACTCGATCTTTCCTAATAACGGCGGGGATTATTCTGTCCTTTGACAAAAAACGTTTTTAGGCAGAAGAATCAGGTGCTTGGGCGAAACGTGAATAAGAAAAATTTCAAAATTTTCTTTAGTCTCACTTTTTTAAGTCTCACCACTGCGAAAGGCAGAATGGTGCAATTAAATGCACAAACGACGATGTCAAACGAGAAAAGATCAGCATTTCGACGCTTTGTTAGCGAAATTTCGCTTCTATTGGAATTAAGTTGAAAAGAAATAATTTATTCCCGCGCCCACAAACTCTACGCACGTCTGTTGTACGGCGATCTGTTGGAACCCCGATGCGCGCGTGACTAAAAATTATTTATTTCTCGCACCCGTAAGGCAATAATTACTACATCCGTTTACCTTTTCTGGAATCTCGCGATGACGTACCTCGCCGTCTGTGTGCAAATCGCAATTTGTACGTCGATACAAATTGTCGGTCACATGAGCTGTGACTGTAACGCGGCGTGTTAACCGCAAAAGTTTAACGAATACCGCAAATACGTCGTCGCGCACGGTCACGTCGACGTGTTGCACGCGCGCACGCAAACGGTGATTTATAGACGAGCGCACACGTGATGCCAAACGAATTCGTAAAAAGACGGTTTGTGTCATGTTCTGAGCTAAACGCGGAAGAACACGATCTGTGTGTGTGTGTGTTTTAAAATTCGGACGAGTTAAAACTGGTTAAACATTCAAACTTGTTCACCAAGGCGTCTTTGACACCGCAGATTGTCAATCCGTTGCGGTGTGTCGTAAAGTTTTTTCTCTCGCAAAAAGTTACGATCTTATATTCTTCGACAGAAAAATTTTTTTCCGAATGTGGATTACACGCGATTGTTCGTTCAATTTCAACTCGGGAATGACACGTGTATTTGTGTGGGACTGGACTAAAATGGGTTAATATACTCGCGCGCAATCTAACAATCTCTCACTTTTACACAAAGGCACTTTGATGATAATAAGTTCATCGCTTTTGCTTTTGTAAATAATTTTCCCGTTTTCATTTGATTTCTATGCATTCATTTAGCTCGTATACCGAGTCAATGTAGATGCGCAGATGTATTTTGCATGTTCTCGTGTATATATATATATAAACACGTTCCGCGGGATGTTGTCTATTCAGAACGAGCGATATTTCAAATATCAGTCTGACACGTGTACTGATTATATCGATAATTTGTCTCGACTCTTCGTTGCGCGCGTGTCACGATTTTTTCGAGACAAGGTCTTTCGAATGTCATGCTGTTTAATCACAAATCGATACTTGTCAGTCGCTCTCTCGCAATTATAGAATTTACAGATCAACAAGAAGTGGCCGAAAAAAAAGTTAATTAAGCGTTGTACTTCGAAGAATGGGAAAAGTATTGACATGTGTGAAACAATATTTTTCCAATATATTGTGTATAAACAATATATATATATATATATATATTCATTTTTTTCTCAATATCAAGGATTAAATGAAAAAGCCAATGCTAATATATTTACCAGGAGAGAAAATGTAATAATAATTTTAATATTATTTATTCTCTGATAAAGAAAATAAAGTACTTATTAATTTTTGATAACCTTTCCAAAGAATGCGTGGGAAATATTTTAATGTAAATTTTTGCATATCGTTCTCATTTAATTGACCTTACAGAAAGAGAGAGAGAGAGAGAGAGAGAGAGAGAGAGAGAGAGACAGAGTTCTCGAAATACATTATATCAAAGGTTTATTTTTCAAAAGCGGCAATATATATCGCCAGCACAATTACTCACCACCGTAAAAATGTAAACTCTTTTTTTTTCGACAAATCGTAAATTTACATTTCTGCTTTTTCTAACGAAATCAAACGGAGTTTAATTAATTTGTCTTCTCACACGAGAGATGCGCTCCACACTCCGCGTGGGTGAAATATTTGGTGGAAACGCTCGCGGATTTTGACCGGACAGGTGAAAGCGTCCGAGTTTCTTCGCAAATAGCCAGATAGAATCGTGTGATACGCGTCGATTCCGAGATCGCGTTAAACGAGCACGCATGTAATTTTAATAAATCGTAAAGAGGGGGAAAAGAGTCGTTTTCGCGATCGGCGTATGACGATATAAAGCAGATTCGCCGTGGTCATAAAGATGTCCTGGGGATGGAGAATTAATTGGCCGATAGCGCGACACGGCGCTTATTTCGGGCGTAAAGTAAATTCAAATGTAATCACTCAGCGAGTGGGGCTGTTTAATAAGACAGATTACGCATTGCGGCGCATTGGCCATGTCAAATTTACTTCTCATTGTGTTCTATCGTCCGTCCTTCGCTTATCTGTTTATAGCGTTCTTGCTGGATTTCGTTGTTGCTTCGGCACGAAACGAAAACGCACGCACCGGATAATTTTTTGACATTTAAAATCGAAAGGGTAACAAAAAAATAAGATATTAAAATATATTCAGACAAACACATCTTAATTTTTGTAGTGTTCTAAATGTAGTTTCTCTTTAATTTTTGTCAATTTGTTTGCATATTGATCAGTTTGCAGTTTTAAATTAACCTCATGATAAACGAAGATTATATTGCACATTGTTGATACAAAATTATGTTATTTTTTATGTTTTTTAATCTATATTTTTTTTTGTACCAAACATCAGAGGAAGTTTTACGAGATTCGAAATCTTCACTGATTAATTTAAGACGCGATTTCAGCGATGTCTCGAATCGCATAAAATATTGCTGCTCGATCGACTGCTAATAAAAAAACCTGTCAGCATGACATTAATTAGCGCAAAATAAAGTGACGTCTTTAGAAAAAGCGTCGAAAAAATAATTTTGTAATCGGCGCAACACTGGTTTTTGAATTAAATTAATGACGACCATTAACATATTCCGCTCGAGCAATCGTTTAATTGAATTCAATAAACGCTTTTGTCTCGAACATAATTAATTGTTCAGACGTTCGTTATGTTCCGCGACGTCTTTTTCGTCTCAGATCCGATAAGTAGTACGAAAAGTTCGATAAAACGCAGCACGACAAATAGTGATAATACTGGCACATCGATTGTTCGTAATAACGTAAATGTTATGAATGATATTAATCGCCGAAGGACGTAATCTCTTAAGCTAATTATAAGCTAACAATATACCGATCTTGTGTCGCTTCTTAATGCTTCGAGATCACATTTTGTTTAGGTATCCTCTCGGGTTGACCGTACGCGTCACCACTTAATCTCTTGTTTTTCAGTTTCCTGGCCATCTTCTTTCTCAGTCTGTAAATCTCTTCCCGTTCCTTGCGACGCTTTCGACCGTCTCCTTTGATCTTGTTCAGTCCGGATCGTTTTAGCAGGTATTCCGTTATCCTTTTGGACTTCTTGTCCTTGGATCGCGGTAGCTCGGCGGCCAGCAAATTGTACAGCTTTTTGGTCATGATTCGCGGTCGGCGTCGCGACGTCCTCGATCGAAGGACGTCAGTGTGCGACGCCACGGCGGCGGCGCTGATCGCCCGCATTTTCGCCAATCGGCTCTTCTGGCGCCGATGATGGAAATCTCGGATTTCGCAAAGTGCGTTTTGTTGCCTGCGGTTCAACTTTATATCGATCGTCGGCATTTCCAACATCGAGCAGTTGTCCTGATCGTCCTCGCACGACGAGCTGTCCGATCGGCACAGCGTCACGCACTCGGCACTCTTTTCATCCGTGGACGCGCATTCGCAACTTTTGTCCGTCTCGCATCCCGACGAAATCTCCGAAGACTCTTGCTCGCATTGTTTGTGACATTCGATCGTGTGATTTTCCATCTTTTTGGAAACATTCTCGATTAAACTCTCCTCCTCGTCGCAATCCTCTTCGGAGTCACAACTGACTTCGCAGGATTTTGTCGCCGACTCGACGGTCTCGGATTCACATTCTTCCGAACAAGATCTCGTCACGCAATCATACTCTGCATCATACGTTTTATGTTGTTAAATCTTAGAAATTTGTTTTGAGATGTATTTTTAATAAATCTAATGACAAATATATTTTCACGCGGACAAATTGTCATATTACTTAATGTCGCAAAATAAAAATAACAACTTTTTTAATTACTTTCTTTTGTAACTTTCCAACGTTATTTCTTACGTTACATTATCTTTTAAAACATGTAAATTATCAAAATAAACCTTTAATAATTACCTTTTTTTGTTGTTGTTTCGTGTAACTCCGTCATTGCTGTTGTTGTCTCAGGAATAATTTTCTTCGTCGTTAGTCTATGATATGTTTTGAAAATTTTGAAGGGAATTGAAGAAACCTTCTTCGTCGTTGGCGCCGAAGTCACATTCTTGACAATTTTTTTCAAACTTATTCCACATTCATTGGACTCACACTCTTTTGATAAGGAAGTCGTTGTAGAGATCTCTTCGCTCTCGGACATGCTTAACTCGACTTTTGAACGTGACAGTTCCATATCGATCGTTGGTATCTTTTCTGTGGTTAATGATATTGTAGTAGATGTTGCAGGTGATGTGGTGAGCAATGTTGTACTCGTTATGGGTAATTTAGTAGTGGTTGTGGGCGATATTGTAATAGTTGTCTTAGGTAATTCTGTAGTAGTTTTTTTAGGTAGTTTTGTGATAGTTGTGGGTGGTTCTGTGGTAATTGTTGTGGGTGGTTCTGTGGTAGTTGTGGTTGGTTCTGTCGTAGTTGTTGCAGGTAGTTCTATGGTAGTTATTGTGGGTGATTCTGTGGTGATTGTTGTAGATGGTTCTGTAGTAGTTGTTGTGGGTGGTTCTGTGGTAGTTGTGGTTGGTTCTGTGGTAGTCGTGGTTGGTTCTGTGGTAGTCGTTGTAAGTAGTTCTGTGGTAGTTACTGTGGATGATTCCGTGGTAATTGTTGTGGATGGTTCTGTAGTAGTTGTTGTGGGTGGTTCTGTGGTAGTTGTGGTTGGTTCTGTGGTAGTTGTTGTAAGTAGTTCTGTGGTAGTTATTGTGGATGATTCCGTGGTAATTGTTGTGGATGGTTCTGTGGTAGTTGTTGTGGGTGATTCAGTAGTAGTAGTTGTGGGTGATTCGGTGTCAGTAATTGCGGGTAATTCTGTAGTAATTGTTGATGTTTCAGTCTTCATCATCGTCGTCGTCATTTTTGGCATTTTAAACTTTGTGGTGATTATCGGAGTTGATATGCTCACTGACTCTGTAGTAGTTTTTGGTTCCACAGCGATCTCGCTCACCTTCGTAACTTTTTCCGTACTTTCTTCCGATGTTTCAAAACTTTCTGTCTTTGTTTCGCTCGTACTAAGTGGAGTCGTGGTCATCGGTATGGTCTTTGTTGTTGCATTCATGACTTTTGTGGTTACTTTCACTCTCGACAATGTTAGCGGAATGTTTTTCACGCGATTCTCCAATTTTATATCTACGCACATATTGCTCAGCTTGAAAAAGTCTCTGATAAGATTCTTGATTTCGGAACTCACTAATTTGCAACGTAAAACTGATTGCAGACCTATTTGCAAACAAGTTCGCGGAGCATTGCAAAGAATCTCGACGGGAACGTCCTTCATGGCCGACAGACTTTCTTTGATCTGGTCGATTTTCTGCATCATGTCCTGATATGTCAGCACGTGACGCAGATTCTCGTAGGCGTCGAACAGTTGCAGAAGTTCGGGGAGAGTCTCGATCATGTGACTGCTGCGCCAGTATTTCGCATGCATATGCAGAGATATCGCGATGTCCTTGACAAAGTCGATGTCCCTCAGCTGTCCGGTAATTTCCAACGCAAGCTGCGCCGGTGTAAGCTGTTGATATTTATGCACTCTGAGATATCTCTCCACCACGTTGAACTTCTCCAATTTTTTCACCAGAAATTTTTTAGCATCGATGACGTCTTTATCAAGCACGTCATCGGGCAATACAAGGTCAAAGAGATATTTGACGTGTATCATGCGATCCTCGTAGACGTTGCCGAGCAACAGGATGTTTTCGTCGATCGTGCCGATATCGTCGGCGATACGTTTCACAAGTAGGAATGCGTGTCTCTTCAAATTGTCATCCGAAATATTCTCGATATAAATGCTCATGTAATACCGAAAGAGAGAATTCACACTGTGGAATTTTTTCAGTTCTCTCGTGGTCAACTGTTTCAGGATTATCGTCGAACTTGATTCGGTGATTTGCATCTCGTGGAAGTGTCGTACGAGCTCTCGCTCGGCAAGACGTACCTCATCGTCGTAGCTCTCGTATCTCACGTGATAAAGAAGTCCGGATAATAGACCAGGCGTAATCGTCAGCACTTCCTTTTCCAGAAATCTCAGCAATGCCTCGAGCGAAAATCCTCTGGGGTATTGCTTCGACAGTTTCGACAAACGATACACCAAAAACGTGACATTCAAACCGGATGACGTTTCAAGATCGTCGAGATCCAAAAGATTGTGCTTCTTGATTCTGCTGCACACGGTCGCGCTGTTTCTCAGACAAGATTTCACGTGAGCATAAATTTCGTCGCAGATCTCAGACGGTCTTATAGTTTCTTTCTTCAAGATGCCGGGAATCAGGCTGAATATATTGTATCGTCGATTGAAAATCTCTTGATACACTTTGTGCAACGCCTCCACTTCCGCGACGCTGAAATTATCGTAATAGACGTACAGGAGGCTGCCAAAGATGTCAAGGATTCGCATTCGCAAAAGCACACCGAAATGCAGCAGGTGCTCCGTTCTTTCTTGCAGCGTATGACTTGATTTCGGTCTGATAAAGTCTAATCGCTCGACAAAATCAAGGCTTGTCAAGACTATATCGTCCGACGTCAGCTTTGCTGATATCATGTCGTGTCTGTGGACATCATAGTCGATCGCCTAAAGAAATTGTTCATAGAAATGAATTTTTTTGTTCTGAAGCACTTGAAGAGGAGAGATTTGTTGACGTATCATTTTACGCATCGACGTTTTTCTTACAACTTTATAGATAAATAAAACTTTTATCTCGAATATTCTTTTCAAAAAGAAAAAAGCTGTTTTTTTCGCAAGTTTTTATTAAAAAAAATAAAATAAAATAAATAAACAAGATGAATTGATTGAGAATTTCTGTGAATTAACCTGATTGATAATACGAGAACTTAAACTTTATATCGTCGTGTCAGCAATGTGACTAGCAATGTTATCGGTTAATTTTCTAAATTCCATGGCCAATCATGATTTCTTTTATTTTCTCCGCTTTATTATTGCGAGGGTCACGAGGAATTTAACGATCCATACCGTGCATCGTTCTCGTAGTTAACCCGTTCGATAACACGCCGGCAATATCAAGACGACGGCACTGATGTTAGTAATAGCCACTGTTACTCACGATAGGGTTAATACCGTAACGGCCGAAGTCTTTAATCTGACGCATAATAACTCAATAAATCACGAAAAATAGATAAATCGCAATCATTACGATGTCTCTCGTTAATTAATGATGACACAATGTAATAAACTCGAAGTATTGCAAATTACAGCAAAACGACGTTTAAACAAAATAGATTGATACGCTAATTTTTGCCAATCAATACACGTTGTAATATGTAAAAGTGTTTTTAGTAACATTTAAAGAGAGTTTTAATCCTTTATAGGAATGTTAGAAAAAAAAAAACGTGCGTTTAATATACAGTTATCGATATGCGGTCTCTCCTTTTCTCTCCTCCTCTTATTTCTCTACTTTTCGCGATAAACCGTGAAACATCCTTGTCTCTCACCTGCGCGGATAATACGAGCAACAGGATCAAAATGCACCCGATTCCGTGTACCACGATCCCAGATGACATTTTTAATACCGTAAACTCACGAAAGTCACTCGCGAGACGATACAGCTCGCTCCGACAACAATGCAAACCGATTAAACTGTTGCGTAGCTTATATAAGCCACACATGCACGTCTTTACGACGTGCACGTGGGTGACGACGTGGTATGCACTGTTGTGTGGACCAATACCAGGTGTATATCAAAGAGACTTGAAATTAATTATGAGCGCGCGCGCGTGAGAGAAAAAGAGAGACGATACAGTGCGCTGCCCTGACATGAGACTCGAGTTACAACTATTTTCGTGATTTGATGCGTGTTTGTTTTTTTTTAATAAATATTTATTTATCGATCACTCTTTTATATATTCACTTCCATACTCTTTGTTAATTGGCCGTAATATAGCTCTGGAATATAAAACTTTAATAATATCTATTTTTTAACGTTATCAACATTTTTTTGAGCAATTTTTCAGGATTTCAAATTTCCAAAAAAATAAGTATCTCTTTTTTGTCGTGGAAAATAATATTCAAAAAAAAAAAAAATAAAATAATGTTCCGCGGTTCCTGATGAAAGCTGATTGATTCATTTATTTTAGTCGAGGATTCGGCGAAGATCAATATATCAAAATTAACTCAATAGGATTGGAGAGGATATCGCGTTTCGCACAAGCTCCGCAAAGCTTTATCTGAAATTCTGTCCACCTGGACAGTCGTCGTCGGTCGAGCTTGCGCAGTTCACCCTCCCAATATGGATTCCACGAGTCATACATGTCTCTCGCTAAGGGTGAAACAATTATAAACCAAGTATCGCGTCCCCCGTCAGTGCTCTCGGGTAATCATTCGCTTCTCGTCGTCGCAACGATCGTCTCTGACTTACACGGTTCTGTGTATAGTCTATCGTCATATAGTTAGAGAACTCGATACTAGGTATAATGTCGGAAGACTATCAATACGCTTGCGAGAGGGCGGAATTACTGGGCTTACCCAAGCCTACCGAAGAGGAGTGGAAACAAACGCAAGCGGCGCAGAACGAAAATCGTGACAACGATGATGATGCTGGCGCATTACAGGTAATTGCATTTTGTTTAAATTACGAGTAAAATTTTCGCAAATATAAGATACGTCCTATAATATGATCGAAATCTTGAAGATTTATAATTAAATACGTATTAACTAAAGAGAGAGAGAGAGAGAGAGAGAAACTGATACATTTGATTAATTACATAACTAAAAAAATTCATTACGGTAATGATAAAATATTTCGATAGCATATTCTGTATTTGCAATATTTGTTTTCACTTAATATTCGCCCAATCGCGTGCTCGCTATATTTCACGGTAATATCATCGCGACATATACGTTACGCAGAGGAATCGGATTGCTCGTCCACGTGCGAGCCAGATCGTCGGTAAATAAATCGCTGACATTTGAATTGCGAGTTCATTAGCGCCAGCGCACATATAAATTTGTCGGCGTATCGCGATATAAAATTCCTCACGACATTAATCTTTGTGTGTCTCAGGACTTGGATTACGCAGACAAGACAGCCGGACGCGTCACCGGCGGTCTGGACGAGCTGAACAGCATTCTGAGTACCACGCAGAAGAAGCTCAACAGATTCAAGGTGACTTATGGATAATTAATCGCTCGGACGGCGCGCGCTCATTTCGTATGTTACTCGAATTAATTATTTTCTTGACATAAAGATCGCGCGGAATTTTTTACGACCGATACCGACTTAATGCTTCATAGTTTATTATATCCTTACCCGTTCGCAAATTGATAACGCTTTCTTTCCCGCTGCGCTTTAGCTTTATCAACCGGCCCACACAAATTGTTCTTGCACCAGAATCGCGACAACAATTCATTGATATTGCGTTACATTTTCGCCGCAAAAAGAAAGAAAAACGTTTGTGTGAAATAAATCATTTCGCAGAACGTTTGCGGCAGTCTGGGTACGTTGCTCAAAGTGAAGGTGGGTTCTCGAGGTGGCACGCCGCATCACAAACCGGAGGAAAACATCGAGAAGCAGGAGAGCGAGGACAAACCGGAATCCACGGCTGACGAAGTGATGACGGTGGAAACGTCAGCGGACACGGTCGCGGATGCTTCCGCGGAGGATCCTGAAAGCGACTCGGTCGCCAACAGCGGCTTCCAGCCGAGACAGCTCGATCTCAGTCAGAAGATGACGTCTCATCTGGGCAAACTGGATTCCCTGATCACGAAAGCCGAAAATGCACAATACAGTATGCAGCATCAGTCCAAGCAGATGCGGAAGTTCTTGAAGTAAATATCTCCGAAGAGAATATCGTCGGCTACATTATAAGCTTGCTCACAATTAGCAAGATACATTAGCCGATACGTTATTATTAATTAATGGGGATATCGGCTCTGAATAATAATTCGCGCAAGATTTATTGTTACACGAATTAATTTACATAATCTTCTATTTTGAACATAGAAAGTTCACGCGCAATAGAAGCTATTTTACATTAATATGTTACATGCGTAAAGGTGTCAAGAAATTCCTCAAAATTTCACGGAATTTCTAAGTGAGTAACGAAAACATTTTACATTTCTAATTATAATTAGCAAGATGTAAGAACGAATATGATAATCAGCTGGGGCAAACTAGCGTGTATGTAAAAATTCGTGTTTAATCTTACGTAAATTATAACATATATATATATATATATTGTTACATTTTGAGTATTATACGAAGTTTAATCGTTATTACATCGAATATTGATATTTGTCTTGTGATATATTTTTGTTCGTCGCGAGGTGACCCTTGTATGAATAATTGTTACATTCTTTTATATCTCACACATGACATTCTGTCTCTCTTTGTCGTTGAGAGCCCAATACTGTTACGATAATAGATACGTATGTTGTCATATGTACATGTATATACATATATAATACGATATATATACATATATATACACACACACAATATATACATATATATACACACAAATATTGTTGAATTTGTCATTGTTACGTAGACACGTCTTTTCGATGTATAATTGGAGCTTTGTGCTTGGATCCTTGACAATATATGTATACATATATATATCAACATATCAAGTGTAAAGAAGATGGAGATGTGAAGGCGCATGTCGGGCGAGCCGGTGATATAAACTTTCCTAAACTCAGCAAATAATGTGATATTGTTTTACATCGATGTAGAAATTGTTACGACCTTCTAACGACCCGTATATATATTTTTATTACCAAATAGTTTGCGCTCTATATTTTTCTAAATCTAAGTTTCAAACACAATGCATAAAAATAACGAACGACGGATATATTTTACGATCGAACATATAGTTTGCTCTATACCTCTTGTACTTAATGTTAGACTAAATAAATATATAGCATAATGACTGTTTGTAAGTTGTGAGACATGCTCGTCATATTATTCAAAGCAATAAATTGTGTTGAGTGCCTTGCTTTCGATTATGCAAAACCTCCTCCGTGTAAAACGATAATTCGCAAATTTGTGATTGTAACCCTCTTTGGATCAAACACTGGTATTATTTTTTCATTTCTTCACATACAAAATTCTTTCATGTTTATAAAAAATTGTTTTACGAACTAGAAATTAGAAAAATTTAGTGTCTCTGTTGCGCTTACTTTAAAACTGGATAATTTAGTTTTTTATAATAATGTTATCACATTAAAACAAAATATTACTTCTTTTACAATTTGCTTTACCAAAAAAAACTTTAATCCATAGAGGGACTTTCTGTCACACTACATATCTATATATAAAAATAAAATTCTTCCGCTATAATATACAAATATCGCAGAAAATAATATAATCTACCGCGCTATATGTTATTAACATAATGCTTGTTTAATTAACATCCAATGTTATTTCTAGTTATATAGATAATTTTTGAATTATACGTTTTATTTTTACTGACGCATTTGAAATGTAATAATTTTATTATCAATATTGTTACGATGTAATTTATTCTCGAAAATATCTATGTATATGTGTAACGCTATTTTATAATTAAATTCTTAAGGCTATTATATCGAAGAGTTTTGCCTCGACTTTGATTTATACTATCTGATTTTTTTTTGCATGCTATATGTTGTAAGAAAAAACGGCTTTGAATTCTATTTTTTATCGTCGAAAACTAATGTCGAAAACACTAATGCTAATTGTATCTTTATTTAACTATACGATTTTTAAGTAGGATGTAAAAACCCGCTCGTATAAAAAAACCACTCGTATGAAAAAACTACTTTGTTATACAATACATCTCACTGCTTAATAAGTAGATAATGCGACACGAAAAAAAAAATGGAATAAGAATAACACATGGAATAACTTAACCTTTCGCTGAAGCTATTTATTGTCTGGCGATGTTCATTGATTTATCGACCGGAATGTTGAAACTTGTTTTACATCTATTTTTGACACACGCACAAATATTTTATTCTTCTAGAAAAAGTTCTGTACTTTACTTTTCCGAACTATTGAAAAGACGCGCCGAATGCGCGATTCTCAAGAGATCGATTGTGCGAAAGATCGCGAAATATTAGATAAAAATGACAAGAGCGAACAAATTCACTAAAAAAAACGATACCGTCAAATTCCAGTAAATTTATTTGTATTTTTTATAATTAGGTTTTTTACCTCGTTTTTTACAATACACTCGATCGCGACTCCCTTTTCCTGATTCTCACGTGCGTATCTAGGGAGATCTAGTGATTCTCATCGTTGAATTTGCATGTCACATGTCATGTGCACGTCACACATGCGTTGTACGCGTTACGTCAGATAACCTTGTTGCTGTTTCAGGAAACCGATCCGAGTAATTTATCAATGGAATTCAAATGCAGGAGCTCAAATTGTTCCACAAAATGCTTGGTCGTGGCTCAATTAATAAGTTAAAAAGTTTTTACTCGCAAATTAACTTTAGGTGTACATATTACATTTCTTCTATTAAATAGTGACGCACCGACTGTGAGTTTTGTAATAATAAAGCAAAAATAAATCTCATCTTGTAAATTAAAACACCAAAGATGGATGAACGCCTGCGATTGATTGTATATAGAAATAACGCGATTTTCGACGATGTTATCGTCAGATTACAACGTGTGTCTAGGTATGATGAGATCTGTGGACGTGAGTTCGCGTCGTCTGCAGAAGACAATGTTGAAAATAATAAATGTAAAAAGATAACCGAGCCAGTTAGTTTATGCACGAAAGGACTCAATTCTTACCTGGTATCAGCTTATGTTGCTACGCTTTCACGATCGTACGTTTATCGCAAAAGTGCCATGAGAGTGTTGATCAAGTTTCAAAAGAAACATAGCAGGTCACAAGCTGAAAAATACGTGCATATAATATTTGTAAGACTAAGAACACCGAAAAAACAATTCTTGGATTACAAATGGTAAGTTACACGGTGTGATGCAGTTGGTACAATTCAAGCTACATGCTGTGATGCAGATACAAATGTTTTATCTTTACATTTTCTCAGGAATGAAAGACTGATGCAAATAGTTATAGAAAAGCAAGAAGCTGATCACGCTATGTCCTGGTTGTCCACATTGGGAGGAGCATTTTCTGCATTGGGAGAAGAATTTACAAACTGTGTAAGTTGCTTCTGGTTTTATTCTTTACCGTTGAACTGTGCAACAATAAAATTAATAAACATCTATTTTGTGTATACACATATAGGCTGAAATAGCAGGCAAAATTTCAGTGAAACAGCTTGAATTAGCGTTGCGTCTCAACAATCCTCTTCTTGTTGCCCGTTGTAAATTATATACCGCTTTAAGCTTAATTCAACGGGACCAATTTATTACTCCGCAACACATTATAAAGAGGATTTACAAACTTGCGCTCAAAGAGAAGGATGTGCGACTGCAAAACATGTGTCATGGTATATGGGCAAAGTTACGATACAGTTACAAGCAATATAAACAAAGAAAAAAGTTTGTGTCATTCAAAACTTTGCATATATCTGCAAAAACTTAGGAATTCAAAACTTTTTGTACGTTTTGTAAGTATGTTGATAATATAGACAAATGTTTTTACACAGACACATAGATTGTCAGAATTTATTTATATAAACGTACACACATATAATTTTGTTTAATTTAAATCTAAATAAAGTAAAACATATTAATTTATTATAACATTATTAATGCACAAAGGAAAAGATAAATGATGGTAAATTAAGTCCAAAACTGTATTTATTGAGCAAAAACTTTTAATTGTATTTGTCGCGGCAAGGTTTTTTTTTATTAAATTTTACATTCTATCTATTATATAATATATATATATATATATTATATAATATATATATCTATTATATTATATATATATCTATTATATTGTATATATATATATATTGCTCTGTGTTACTTTACCTTATAATGTGTGCTTTGGGATTATAAAAGTAACATGCACAAAGAGACAAGTGCTTTTATAATACGCCATACATTTCACTGCACTTAATAACAATTAAATCGTAGGCATGTAACATGACAATAAAATAGTTTAGTCTCTTTATACTTACTTTTTAGTTGTATGAAAGAGGCTGATGTAATCTATCACGTTAAAGTATTAATGATTATTTTATTATTTATAAATATATATAGTGTTCAAAACCAATATATTATTGCCTAAAACTGAAATGTGTGCAGCATAGCACTCTTGCGCAATCGGAAAAATGCGGCTTTACACACACGCACACACGTGTAACGATATTTATTTTATGATTTCAAATATATGGTAACTCATATACTCAGTCTTGATGGTTGAACTAAACATTGGCCCTCGTATACTGCAATAAACTGGATTTACAATTCGTGAGAATAACGAAGTTACTTATCAATACTACTGCTTTCTCTTGTAAAGTATAAAATATCCATAGTTTTGTACAATTACTGTCCCTGAAATTTTTATTAGAAACTTGAATTCTCATTTTTATATTCCGGAGTTTTCATTTTGTGTTCAAAGTAAACCAGCTTGCCATAATGTGTAAGTTAAATCTGCTTTATCATCAATGAGCGAGCGTGCCCATGGGATCCCAGGCGGGCAAAATAACTGGTTCCTGATTGAATACAGCCAATACGTCCGCGGGTACGTATTTCTTATCTACGACTGCTTCGAAGACAAACTCTGCGAACCAATCAACGCTCACTACCTGATAACCCTTGAGACCGTGATCCTCGCCCCAGGAATTTTCTATTCGGAACTTCTTTATCTTACCATCACGCTGTAAAATATAGCAGTACCCCACATTTGAAGTAACAATTATATAAAATCAATTATATAAGTAATAATCGCAAAAATACTTACGTCTATTGAGACAGCTGTAAATGCCATCGCATGTACCATCATGGAATCACCATAGAGCAGTCTATCGGCCTTTGTAAGCCCGACGTGAATGTCAGTACCAAACATCAGTTCAAAGTTGTAAGTTTTTATATCGTGAATACCGTGCTTATCAATTAATCTTTTGTTAACATCGCAGCCAAACCAAACAGGTTCGTTATCTTTTATGCTCTCGGCACACAATTTCATCAGCAATTCTACCGGTTGATTGTTGTAACGGGTAGTTTTCCCACCCACGACATTTCCCAGACAGTCTACAGTGTACAATTTCCCATAAGGATTACCCGGTCGCGGATCAGTCACCAAACATACTTTATCGTTCACGTTGTAGTACGGTTTCACATAGGTCTCGTAAAATTCCAAAGGTGTGATAGGTCCTACACAGTTGTAAGTTTTCGACTTGTCGTAATACTCCCATGTAATCTTCTCGGACGGTATACCCAAACAAATGCCAATTATTCGATAAATCACCGTCATTTGCTCGTTTATTCGTTCTTTCAGCTTCTCGTCGGAAGCGCCGTTATCAATCATATCTCGTAATGCCTTTGCGTATTCTCTCAGCTTGCTTTTTAGCAAGCTATTCATTCGTACACTGGATTCACAGCTGTAAGATTCAGGAAAACACGTTTTCGGCACGACACCATGTCTAGTTATTAAATTTACTATCATATCCCATTGGCCACCGTCGCAAGTAGGATCGCTCAACAAAAAGTTAACCAATCGACCCTCTACTGGTTCACCTCGTTTCGCAGTGGCCACAATATTATGCAAGAAGTAATTGCATCGTTCTACCTGTGAGAAAAATATTGGAGAATATTGAAATATATATTGTTACGGAACATATAATAATCGAACAAATAAAAAGAATATTTTTCTTTCGAGAAAGTTTATATATACATATGTACTTAATAAAAAAATTTTAAAATAAACATTACCTTATCCCAAAAGAACAAGTAAGCCTGGCTAAATTCAAACTCATCTAAGTTATGTTGTTTCATGAAGCTGGTTCTCATGACATTTAAGATTGCGAATAACCAGCATCTTCCTGAATTTTTCTGGTTGGTTACAGGCTTGCCTTCGGTCTCGATTTTATGGGTAAAAACATGATAAGATTCCTCTAGAATCTTTCTTGAAGAACAGGCATCGATGGGATTTGTTTTTGTGCAGACATTTTGTGCCAATACATTGCGGCTGTCTGCGTAAAACTTCGCACGAAGCTGATTGAGAAGTTCGGGAGTTAGAGGACCTATTTGAAGAAAAAAAATGTTCTGTTACATGTCTGATTTATGTGTCAACGTTGCATCTTGCATATATGATAAAAACAGTTGTACACTATGTACTGCAAAGCAAAAAAAAAACTGCATTATCATCTTATCACATTCTTAAAAACTTTATAACTGTTACGATGTGTTATCTCCGCGATAACACATTGTGAACACTCACGTGACTTAGAAAATAAGTGAAAAAAACTTGCGATTATGAAATTTAAAATTATTAATAACTATTTTTCTCGAAAGAGGGTGTGGCTTTCTCCGAGGCAAAAATCGGGCATATTCGGAAAGGTTAAGGCTGGTCAGTTACATTCTGGTATATTAGCTATCTCACCTCTAATCAAAATTTCTTGCGTATGAAATATATGTTATATATTCACAAAAGCTTACTTACAAAGATTTTTGACATATAATGTGTAAAATATTTTGACATATACAACTTACAGACAACCATCGTGACAAATTGTAAGGAACCAAACAACTCAGGAGGTCAAGTTAGATGACGCCAAGAAGTTGTATCTGATTGTATCCAGGGGGTAAAATCTCACCGTGTGGCGTTTTTAGAGGAAGGGGGAGATGTTTGATTAGTTCACTAACTTCTTACTTTTACGTACGGCGGCAGCACTGTCTTTCCTATCATTACTCGGTTATTAAGGCGGTCCGTATAAACATAATTAGGGTAATTGCAAACATGTATGTAAACATATATAATATAAAATGTCAAAACTGAGAATTAAAAGTATATCATAAATTATCTAAAATTATAAGTTAATTATATTCTATTCATCGGTTCTTTCTTCATTCATTATTTTGTGATCAGAATATTGTACATATTTTACACATACATACGTATATAATTTTTTTTTCTAGTTTTATTTGTTACATTTATTTTATCCAGGTGTAATTATATGTACATCTTTTATTTTCTTTGTTTAGTTAAAATATATTTTCTATGTTTGGTGAATTACATGTTATAAATAAATGTAAAAACATGATTTTTTTTTTAAACCTGATCGTATCTACGTAGTCGATTCTGTCGTTATCAATGAAAATCTCTTAGTACTAGGCACATCAATCGTACGTATGATGCCTTGTCCCAAAACGTAAAAATCTTCAATCATTGTTGATACGTTCAGCACAAGTTTACCATTAGCGTCAAGCTTTCTGCAGTTAGTTTCTGACGCTTTAAAATCTTTTGGCTCGAGAGCATGAGGTTTCAATAGAACTCCAATTACCGCACCTCCATAAGTATCATGAAAAAATAAGGCATAATCGCCGTAACCATCCTAAAAATCAAGCAAAAATAAAGATAAAGAAAGAGAATAAAACAAGCTATCTTAATAATAAATACTTTCTTATATATAAATTTTTAATCGTAAATATATTAATTAACGATGATGCTCTTTTTATTTCTTTTATTCTTAGTAAGATAACTCTAATGCTTTTAAACAAAAAAATACTAACCCGTAAGTCTTTTAAGAAACATTGCACCGCATCAAAATCTACAACTGGAATTTTTTGAAGCGAATGCATCTTGTATGGATGTACGTTTACAATGTTCACTGAATCAGGTATATCAACCGCCTGCAATCTTCTACAGATCATCTCATACTTCAAATGTATCAAACAATCGTATTCTGACAATGCGGGACGAAATAGAGGTTTTATATCTATCGTACTATCAGTCAACATATCATTGAATGATTCCAGCGATGCCTTTGCAAGCGCACTTATGCGATTTAAAATCAGCAGAGACGGTGCTTCTCGTGTCCATAAAGATTTTTGCTGATCGTAAGGAGTAGATATAAATAAAGGTGGTAACGAACTGCGAGCTGTATTAAACAATGTCTCTACGGCAACAATTTCTTCGTCTGAAATTTGATATATATTAATAAGCTATAGGAAACAAATGATAATATTGGCAAGTTTAAAAATTATTATTTCACTAATAAATTAAATATCACAGTTAATACAATGTGAAAACAGTAGTAGATGCAATAAAAAAAAGAGATAGAAATGTTTTAAAATATATCAACTTACTGCTCATTTCGTTATTAAAATTAACAATGACGGGATCGGTGTTCCAGTGAGCTCTCGCAACAACTTCTAGAAACCGTAGAAATGCTACTTGCGGCATTTGAGCTGGCTTATACGGTTCCGGTATTAGATATATCGACGCCATGAGCAATTCAACTACAATTCCTGGCATATAAGTATCATCCAACAGCTGAGCCGATAACCATCGTTTTGCTAGACAACATGCAGGACCAAACGATGGTTGCTGAGAATGCAATCTATCAAGAAAATATGAATATGTATTAAAAAAAATGTTATATATTGAGATTTAAATCTAAGATAAAAAGTAATAAAAAGCTCATTATAAATTAATTAATTTTGTCAATGACTTTGAAATTTTACCCATGTAAGGCGCTGCTCAATTTAGGTAAATGGAACAATTTGTTTTCCAACTCTATGGATTCTTTGGTGTCTCTATATTTAATCACTCCGTTCTCTTTAACTTGTTTCATTAAAGCAATTTCTTTTTGATGCGCTACTCTTAATCGGAAAACCAATCCATCCTATTAAAAAGATAATTGTGATTATATGTACGAGCAGAAAGAGAATACACTTATTATTACATCATATATTTGAAATATTATCAATATTAACCTGAAACACATCTACATAAGAAGGACTGGTTTGCACTTTCAACTGATGCTGGTTCCTAAGACACTCCGCGATTTGTATGTGAAAAGCTGCTTTTGTTTTTTTAATGGCTTCTAATTCCTCAGGCCATTTGCCACTAATCGACAATTGTAACGTCACCTCAAGTGGGTGAACATACGGAGGACATTGCTCAATGTGTTTCGAAAGAATCAAGCAATTTTTTTTCTCTTCGGTAACGCCATCGATGGGCTTATAAACGGTAGCAAGAGGCGGAAAAACTTCCGTGTATCGGAAAACTGGACTTGAACCTTGCACACCGTTTATCATCAGAGGCATATCATTCAGTGACATTAAATTTTTCTCTAAGATATTAAAAGTTTGTAATACTTTCAACGTAGCTTCTTCACCGGTATGATACACAAAATGTGTTATCTTGTTCTGGAAACAGATATAAAATAATTAAAGTGATCTTCCATCGCAAGTATTATCAACATTTTTATAGAGTTTGCTATATTTTCATACGTAATATTATAATGAAATATAAATATTTTCATATTTTGTAGCAACATACCTTATGCAACTTCAATAAGTCTTCCGCTTGATCCGCGATATATAAATATTGATTTTTCTTAATATTAAACTTACTTCTTAATAAGTAAATTATTATTTTCTTGCATATTGCTCTTTTATCCGCGAGAGTTTTTCCTTTTGACCAAACTACAGCCTCACGAATAGATCCATCTTTAAATCTACGTAATTCAGACTTAGCGCCCCAAAACTCTCTAAAGTCAGCCGCCTGCAACGTAAAATATAAGTTTATCTTATAATGCGCGCGCGTGAGCGCGCACACACAAAATATGCACGCATGATATATGATAAAAGATATCAATTTATAAATAATATATGTTAATAAAAAATTAATGTTTCACACAACAATTATTATTCTTATTACTTCTGCTAAATTGGCTTCAGGTCCTTTATCTATAATGTTAAACCACGTCTTAGGATTCAACTCAAATCCAATAATAATCTTTCCAATATTATTTGGAGCATCATCAGTACATTCCCATTCTCTATAATCATTGAGCAATATGCTCAAACAAATAATTCTATCTTTTAAACCTTTTTCCAAAACTTCAACAAGCAATTTAATTGCTTGATTGCGCTTATCAGGTCCGTAATTAATTTTATTCTCAATAGTAGACTTATTTTCTACCATTTCTTCTAAAATTGCATCATTCTGGAAACTATGTACATAGAAATGATAACTTAATCTTTTTATGTATATATTTATGTATATATTTATTTTTATGTATATATTTATGTAAATTTTTTAATTATATTTTGTATGTATACATTACCATAAAATATGATCAAATGCTCTAAAGAACGATACATTTCGCATAAAAAGTGCTTGAAAACTATCCACATGTATGTTATCTAAGTGTTTTAGACACAGCTCTGCTTCTCTCTGGATCCATGAAAATGTATTTCTCGACATATTCGCCGCAAAATTGTGATATCCAGTAGAATCAAGGAAGACACAATCGTAATATTTGTGATAATGGGAAACTCGTTCCTGACTAGCTTTGTCTTCACACATAGTAATTCCATTTTCCCACCAATTTTTCGATGCTATTTCAAGGAAATGCAATTAATATTTAAACAAAGTAAAAGAAAAAAATATAATCGGCAGTTCTTTTAAATACCTAAGCAGACCCAAACATTCCGTACAATCTGGTAACTACTCATAAATGTATTAAGTTTTTTTATGCGCAGCAAATAGATCACAAACATAGTCATAATGTGGCCAGTAAAACCACCAAATCCCTTATTTAAGTCACGTTGACGTAACCAGATTTTCAATAAAATTATTCCATCTCTCAGATTTGGATATTCTCTTATTGTTTGTGCAATTTCAGAATTTGTACTTGACATTATTAAATCGTGCAATATTAAAGAGTTATAATAAGGAGTAGCTGGTAGAGAAACTGTATACAAAAAGTAAACATTGTATCATATTGTTGCACAATAAATAAATTACAATAATTTTGTCATAAATTATACTTACTATCTTCTAAGGACTTTTTACCAAAATACCATCCTGGTCTAACACTATTTTTCTCGGGCAAAAATCTGTTTAATTTGAAACTAGTCTCCTGTACAGAGATATGTATAATTACATCTATCTTTTTGTTTAACCTTCCATTAAGCTGAAGCTTCAACAAAGGTCTGAGATTATCACCAACAAACTTCTTGCTTTTTGCAAGATCACTTCCTATAGCTGCTGTTATAAAAGACAGATACATTGCTTTTTTTCTAAAATATATATAATTCTGATAATCCTGTTTCCTAAATAAGGCAGCTGGTATTTCTACCATTACATCTATAGTAACTCTAGATCCAAGAATACATTCTGATCCAGAATTATAAGACCCAACAACTTTAATATTGGATGGTCTTAAAAATTTGAAAATACTTTTAGTTTCTATTGGTACATGTGGTAATGGAATATGAATGCCTAATTTATCTTTCAAATTATGATCCGTAAGCTAAAAATAATCAAGACATTTATATTTATTGTGTTTTATTGTATTGTTGAATTAATAAAAAATATTATATATTACATATTATATGTATTATTTATCAAAATAGTACATATAATTTCAAAATTTTATTATCCTGTGATAGTTATATTATTTACCGGTATTTCTTCAGTTTCGTCAATAGCTTCTATTGTTGCCTTCAGCTTCTCAAACCAAATTTCAAATAATGCTTTATGTTTATCCTTAAGTTTGACTTCATTGAGAACTTCTTCAATCTGAAGTTTGAATAAGTTTGAATGGAATAAAGTCTCAGTTTCTCTAAGTTGATTAAGTTCTTCCACTGTTGGTTGCTTGTAAAGAATAGTTTTTTCAAACTTTTGTTTTTTAGTCACCACATTAGTTAATTCGTCAGTTACTTTCTTTCTTTTCTTTTCGTTATTCATTGTGCAGGATCCCATTTCGTGTAATATTTAATAATTAACACAACTCCTCATTTAGCATAAAAATGTTTTTTTTTTTTTAAATGCGTAAACACTGACGTACTTATGCCCACGTGAATGTTCTAACCTTTATCCTTAGCAGAAAGAAGCCTGAGAACGGCCAGGTCCATAAGAGAATGTGTTATCACTTTTCCGCCCCGTAAACTAGCGCATGTCCACGGGTGTACACATTGGAACTACGCAGCCAGTCCACGAGCGACACGTCGGTGCTCTATGTCCACAGCGTGCGGTTCTATTCTGTGCTATGTGCACGAGTTTAAATGGTCACTTTCTTTAAGTGTGTGAATATATTCGAGAGCGTGAATTTGATTTTTTTGAAATTTCAAATGACCGATCTCGTGATGAGAAGATGAGAAAGGAAAACAGAAAAGAATAAGAAAAACCATTGCAACTTTTCGTACAACATAAATGTGATATACCAGAAAAGATGTGATAGTCAAGAAAAGAATCTTATTTTAGCGAGCAACATCAGAATT